>NC_091441.1:111877559-112114354 GCF_964237555.1 Oryctolagus cuniculus | reverse complement strand
AAGCCTAACATTGTAAAGTCATAATCAATTGTGATGTCATAAACAACCACTGTGAAGTGAAAATCTATTACTATGGCATAAATGATAATGCTGACTTCAAAATCAATTGTGAAATCAAAAACCATTAGTGTATCATAAACCTACCATTTATAGTAGTTTCGCAAGTCATATCAATTGCAATGTTATAAACACTATTATTGTGTTATTTCTATTGTGAAGTCACAAAACCCATTTGTGATTTCATAAGCAATTATTATGACATAAAATAAAGCCACCATTCTTACTTACTAATCAATTTTGAGGTTGAAAAATAAACTGGGGATATGATAAACCACAATTGTTGAATCATAAATTTGTCATTCTGATGCCATTATCAATTGTGAAATTGTAAAAAGCACTATGAAATTATGAATAAGCATTAATGAGTCATAATCCATTGTGATGTCATAAGCCACCAATATGATGACAAAACCCATGACTATAAGTCTACTATTGTGATGTCATAATTAATTACAAATTTGTAAAAACCATTGTGGTGTCAAAAACCTACCAGTGTGGTGTAGTAATAAATTGTGATATCATGAACAAAAAAAAAGCATATGGAAAAACATAAGACCCTAAATATCAAATAAATCTTGACCAATAAAAACAAAGCTGGAAGTAACACAATATCAGATTTCAAGACATACTATAGGTCTGTTATAATCAAAAGAGCACTGGTATTGGCACAACAATAGGCATGTTGACTAATGGAATGGAGCAGAATACCAGAAATTAACACACACATCTACAACCAGCTAATATCTGAAAAATAAGCTAAAATCATTCCTTGGAGAAAAGATAGTCTCTTCAACAAATAATGCTGGGAAAATTGGATTTCCACATGCAGACATTTGAAACAAGACCATTAACATATACTCTATACAAAAATCAACTCACAATGGATCAGTGATATAAACTTAAGACCTGAGACCATCAAATTACTAGAGGAAAACATAGAGGAAATGCTCCAAGATACTGGCCTATACAAAGACTTTTTGGGTAAAATTCTAGAAGCACAGTAACAAAGGCACAAATAGACAAATGGGATTACATCAAGCTAAGAAGTTCTGCTGCCCTACAACTACGGGGACTGCTGCAAGGCCTCCATCAAAGCCCACCCCTGGCTGAAGCACTGACCACCACGCCACCGCCGGCCCTCACCAAAGGACAAAGTGCCTTCAAAGGGAATGCATTTCTGTTTAGTTTTTTTTTTCACACTTAATCTTAGCAAATTACTTCAGATGTTTTTAAAAAATATATTAAGATGCCTTTTCACTGTAGTATTTAAATATCTGTTACAGGTTTCCAAGGTGGACTTGAACAGATGGCCTTATATTACCAAAAATTTTATATTCTAGTTGTTTTGTAACTTTTTTGCATACAAGTCAAATGTTCATACTTCCCCGTGCATGCAGTAAAATTCGGAACAGGTTTTAGAGGAAAGAGTCGACGAGAAGCAGGGCGCTGGGCGGGTCTTCTGCCTGTAGGTGCAGAGTCAGGCCCTGCCCACCTGCCTACGGCCTGCCCAGGGCATTCCAAGCTCCTGTTCTCCCTGCGACTCGACAGGCGCACACTGAAGTGTATGAATATTTTTTAAAGGGTTTCACAGTAAGCTACTCTTCCCCTCTTCTTTCTCGAAAGCTTCCTGGCCCCAGAGCCCATGAGCACAGGACTGGTGTTGACTCTTCTTCCACCAGCTGCCACCTCCCAGGCGCCCTGGCGCATCAGAGCAGGTGAGCAGGCTGGAGGCAGGAAGGGGAGGTGCTGGCTTCCTGTGCTGCCGGGGCAGGGTTCCTGAAACTGGATTATTAATTCTTTATAGAAATGTGAACACTGAGTTTATTAAAAAAAATTTTAACATTTAAAAAAAAGCAAAAAAAATTTTTAAAGGCCAAAAAAAACAGAAAACAATTTACATGTATATAGGTGTTGAAGTGAGTGAAGTGGCTGCATTTTTTTGTTCTGGATTTCTTTGCTTTGTTTCTGTAGGTGAGATTTGAAATAATACTCTATTCTAATCAAAAATAAAGTTTTTGTAGTGGGACAAGAAATGACTTACCCACCCCCATCCCCACCCCACGCCCCAAGACCTGCTGTCACGGCCTCGGTGCCCCAGCTCCCCTGCCACCAGCCTCAGGGAAAGGCAGCCAGGTGCACAGACAGCAGATAGGGCTTGAGGACAAAGCTCAAGTGTTTTACCCTGGACCGTGGTAGTGGGAGGAGAAGTGTTTCCCTCTCCCTCCCCAAGGGGGCTAGTTCTCACTGTCCACCCTCAGGCCAGTGGGGCCAGGTCGAGAGCCAGTCCTATGCTCCATGTCCCTCACCCCACCCCAGGCTCACGATGGTACTACCTAAGAAAAGTCTTCTCCCCGGCCTGGTGGGTGGGCAGCAAGTTGGAAGAGGATCAGATGGGAACGTGGAAATGTGAGAGAAAATGTCTCGGCTGTACCTGTTATGGTTTAGCTTTGTATTTAAGCAAACAAACAAAAGGTAAATAAACTTGAATCTTATTTTTTTATCATAAAAATGAAACGAGAAAGTGAAGTATTTATTGCTAGGTGAAAAAAAAGAAGCTTCTGCACTGTAAAGAAAACAACCAAGTGAAGAGTTAACCAATGGAATGACAGAAAATATTCACAAACTATGCAACTGATATAGTATTAATATCTGGAATATATAAGGAATTCAAGAAATTCAACAATAAAAAATCCAGTAAAGAAATGAGAAAAGGATGTGAACAGGCATTTTTTTAAAGGATGAAATACAAACGACCAACAGATACATGAAAACATATGCAGGGTCACTAGCAATTAGATTAAATGCAAACAAAAAAAAAAACAGCAATGAGGCAGCACCTCACACCAGTTAGAATTGATATCAAGCAAAAATCAAAAAACAACAAATTCTGGTGAGGATGTGGAGAAAAGTGTACCCTAATAGACAACTGGTGGGAATGCATTGGATACAACCATTATGGAAAACAGTATGTAAAGCCCTTAGAAAAACTAAAAACAGAAGCGACTCCTGGGAATATATCCAAAGGAAATGAAGTCAGCATATGAAAGAGATAGCTGAACTCCCATGTTTATAGCACCTCAGCTTAAAATAGCTAAGATATGGAATCAATCTAGATGTCCATCCAATGTTACCAGATAAAGAAAATGTAGAATATATACAGAAGGGAATATCACCCAAATATTAAAAAGAACAATATCTTGATATTTGCAACAAAATGAGTGGAACTAAAGATCAGTATACTAAGTGTAATTACATTAAATTTTTTAAAATATCAAGTGAACATGATAGCAGATTCCTCTTCTTAGCTCCAAAAGACCTATCAATGTGATTTCCAATCAACAGAAAGAATATTTATATCCATTAATTTATCTGTATGTTAACCATTTATAAAGAATCCTTCCTATTTTTTTAATAATCAATATGCATAAACTCATAGTGTTTGTTGCAAAAATTAGGGGAGTTGAACCCCATCCTTCTGTGGTTTGTGCTTAGGTTTCTGATTTTTCCCAAGCTCTACCTTCTATGAACTCACACAAACAGGTAAACGTGAGCCCATGTCTTGTCCTTGTTACCCAGACACAGAGAACACGAGGACAAGGGACAGCCGTGGCTGTTATGCAGAAAGCCACCCATGACTCACATTCCATCTCAGGGAGGATCAGGGAGCAGAGTCCCTTGCAGATCTGTTCACGTTTTCCGGTAAGGACAGTGAAGCGTCTGTGATGCAGCTCCTTGGAGGTCCTGTTTCTCCACCTTAAAAGAATCCTCACTTTCCTCTGCATGCATTCAGAAATTGATGATATAACTATTGTCTACAAGAGTGAATCTAGAGCAATGCAATATAATCCAATCAATGTACAAAAACAATGGATCTTTTTGATATCCATTTCTCAGAAACAGCTACCACTGGTTTGCCCAAATATTCTCCAGGTGCTTCCTCCTCATATCCCTGGAGTTCCTGTGCCACAGACTCTCTGTACCCAGCTCTGACATCCATGTGGGGATGATGTTGCCTTCCTGGGCTATGCAGCCATTCTCCCTAGTGCTTCTCACAGTCTCCCAGCTGGAATTGTCCCATGAGGAGAGCAGGCTGTGCTGCTCAACCTTGGTCCCAAACCCATTTACATGAAGGGTGCTCACTGTCACCTACCAGTTCACTGCTGTCCATTTTCACTCAAACACACAAAGTTCTGAAGTTAGGGCAAAGTTTAGCCATGTGATGAAAAAGCATAGTCTATCTCTCCCAGTGTCTGCCTCTCAAATAAGTAAGTCAAGGAGGCAGTAAGAAAACAAATAAATAATTGGCAGGCATTGAGCACAGTAGCTCAGAGGCCAGTTGAATGCCTGCATCCCATTATCAGAGTACCTGGTTCTGGCTACCGAATAAAGCTTCTCGCCAATATCCAACCTAGGAGGCAATGATGATGGCTCAAGTACCTGGGTTCCTGCCAGATATGTGAGAGATTGCTTTAAGTTCCCAGATCCTGGCCATGGCCTAGCCTCTCAAATAACATAAATGCATAAACAAAACAAACAGTACAATGAAAAGTGAAAGTATGTCCTTTCATGGACAAGTGTCTGGGCATGTACGGATGAGTGCTGGGCAGAAATAACACTATGTCCACAGCATCCCAACCCCGCTGTGGTGCATGATGATGCTCAGGCTACAGGTAAGATGACAGGGGAGCTCTGCCTCCCCTCATTCACCCTCTGTCCGTCCACTCGTAAGGTCTGCAAAAGGATTTCCTCCTGCTGCTACCTCTTCCACTTCTGTTCTTTCCACATGCTCACTGACCTGAACATTGGTCACTAGTTAGTGGTCCATTTGATGATACTGTTTATCAAAGAACTGTCCATTGTTCTTAAGTTTGCAGGATGACACACATATAAAACTATTGCTTCCCTTGGGTGATTACTGACCTCATAAATAAAGGTGTCAATTGTTAAATCAACAACAGGAGTCACTTACTCCCCATGTAGGATCTCTGTCCTAAATGTATTGTACTATGCAAATTAATGGTAAAACTAGTATTCAAACAGTACTTTATATTTTGTGTGTTTGTGTGGAAGCAATCTATTGAAATATTTACATAGTATATACTAAGTTGATCTTTTTTTTTGCCAGAGTGTCTTGGCTTTCCGTGCCTAAAATACTCTCATGGGCTCTTCAGCCAGATCCAAATGCCTTAAGGGCTGATTCTGAGGCCAGGGTGCTGTGTAGGACATCTGCCATTCTATGAGTCTGCTGAGTATCTCGCTTCCCATGTTGGATCGTTCTCTCCCTTTTTTATTCTATCAGTTAGTATTTGCAGACACTAGTCTTGTTTATGTGATCCCTTTGACTCTTAGTTCTTTCATTATGATCAATTGTGAACAGAAATTGATCACTGGGACTAGTGAGATGGCATTGGTACATGCCACCTTGATGGGATTGAATTGGAATCCCCTGGTATGTTTCT
The DNA here is from genome assembly GCF_964237555.1 of Oryctolagus cuniculus. Taxonomy (NCBI): domain Eukaryota; kingdom Metazoa; phylum Chordata; class Mammalia; order Lagomorpha; family Leporidae; genus Oryctolagus; species Oryctolagus cuniculus. The sequence goes on along the minus strand of NC_091441.1, from coordinate 112,108,835 downwards.
AACTCTACCGTTTGGGGCAAGTCAGCTTGAGCATGTCCCAAATTGCACATCTCTTCCCTCTCTTATTCCTACTCTTATATTTACCAGCAATCACTTTTCAGTTAAGTTTCAAAACTTAAGAATAATTGTGTGTTGATTACAGTATTCAACCAAAAGTATTAAGTAGAACAAACATAAAAAATACTAAGAGAGATAATGTATTAAGTTGTTCATCAACAGTCAGGTCAAGGGCTGATCAAGTCACCATTTCTCATAGTGTTCATTTCACTTTAACAGGTTTATTTTTTGGTGCTGATCAGGGAGAACATATGATATTTGTCCCTTTGGGACTGGCTTATTTCACTCAGCATGATGTTTTCCAGACTCCTCCATCTTGTTGCAAATGACCAGATTTTATTGTTTTTGATTGCTTTATAGTATTCTATAGAGTACATGTCCCATAATTTCTTTATCCAGTCTACTGTTGATGGGCATTTGGGTTGATTCCAGGTCTTAGCTATTGTGAATTGAGCTGCAATAAATATTAAGGTGTAGACAGTGTCGCTCCCCGTCTTCGTGGAGGAACGACACTAAACCCTGCCTAGGCTTCATATCCGAGTCACGGCACCATTATGTCGCTCCCCCTCTTCGTGGAGGAACGACACAGGACCCTGCGCTGTTCTTTCATCTGCTCGGCCCTCCCCGGGTTTGCTGCTGGTTCTTCCCGGGTTGGCTACTATCCCTTCCACCTCCGTGGAAGGGCAGTTCCCCCTGGCCACATTCCCCACTTCCGCAGGGGAGCGGCACACCGCCGGCCGGCTTTCTCGGGGGCTGCACGGGTGTTCCCCTTAGATGTTCCCCATAGATGTTCCTGGTGCATGCCGTCTCTCTCCTCCTTTATAGTCCTCCTCCGCCAATCCTAACTCGGCTGCCCACACGCCGAGTACGCTGCTCTCCAATCAGGAGCAAGTCCTACAGTTTATTGGTTGAACTGGAGGCAGCTGGGTAGAAGCTGTTTTCTCCTCTCCCAGCGCCATATTGTAGGAGAGCAGATGCATAGAATAAGTCTTAATTCCAGTAACTTAGTCTAGTCCGAGCTGCTCCCCACAGAGGAGAGCAGATGCATAGAATAAGTCTTAATTCCAGTAACTTAGTCTAGTCCGAGCTGCTCCCCACAGACAGCTTTTTTTGTTTGCCAATTTAATTTCCTTTGGGTAAATTCCAAGGAGTGGGATGGCTGGGTTGTATGGTAGGGTTATATTCAGGTTTCTGAGGAATCTCCAGACTGACTTCCATAGTGGCTTTACCAGTTTGCGTTCCCACCAACAGTGGGTTAGTGTCCCTTTTTCCCCACATCCTCGCCAGCATCCATTGTTGGTAGATTTCTGAATGTGAGCCATTATAACTGGGGTGAGGTGAAACTTCATTGTGGTTTTGATTTGCATTTCCCTGATTGCTAGTGATCCTGAACATTTTTTCATGTGTCTGTTGGCCATTTGGATTTCCTCTTTTGAAAAATGTCTATTGAGGTCCTTGGCCCATCTCTTAAGTGGGTTGTTTCTTTTGATGTTGTGGAGTTTCTTGATTTCTTTGTAGATTCTGGTTATTAATCCTTTATCTGTTGCATAGTTTGCAAATATATTTTCCCATTCTCTCGGTTGGCTCTTCACTCTCCTGACTGTTTATTTTGCAGTACAGAAACTTCTCAATGTGATGCAATCCCAAATGTTAATTTTAGCTTTGACTGCCTGTGCTTCTGGGGTCTTTTCCAAGAAGTCATTGCCAGTACCTGTATCTTGCAGGGTTTCTCCAATGCTCTCTAATAATTTGATGGTGTCAGGTCATAGATTTAAGTCTTTAATCCATGTTGAGTGGATTTTTGTGTAAGGTGAAAGGTAGGGGTCTTGCTTCATGGTTCTGCACGTGGAAATCCAGTTTTCCCAGCACCATTTATTGAATAGACTGTCCTTACTCCAGGGATTGGTTTTGGATCCTTGATCAAATATGAGTTGGCTGTAGATGTTTGGATTGATCTCTGGTGTTTCAATTCTGTTCCATTGGTCTATCCATCTGTTTCTGTACCAGTACCATGCTGTTTTGATAACAACTGCCCTGTAGTATGTCCTGAAATCTGGTATTGTGATGCCTCCGGCTTTGTTTTTGTTATACAAGATTGCTTTAGTTATTCGAGGTCTCCTGTGTCTCCATATGAATTTCAGCATCATTTTTTCCAGATCTGAGAAGAAGGTCTTTGGTATCTTGATTGGTATTGCATTGAATCTATAAATTGCTTTTGGGAGAATGGACATTTTGATGATATTGATTCTTCCAATCCATGAGCATGGAAATTTTTTCCATTTTTTGGAAAAATTTTAATTAATAAATATAAATTTCAAAAGTACAACTTTAGGATTATAGTGGTTTTTCCCCCCATAACCTCCCTCCCACCCACAAATCATCCCATATGCTGCTCCCTCTCCCATCCCATTCTTCATTAAGATTCATTTTTAATTATTTTTATATACATAAGATAAATTCACAATAGCTACAAAAACAATCAAATACCTTGGTATTCCAAAAAAAAAAAAACTATTGCTTCCTCATTCCCCCTAATAAAGGGAGCCTTAACTGTGCTGTATTTCTCCTGAGGGTAACCCCTCTCCATTGTCAGCTCCAACAAAGAAATGCTCAGATTTTTCTTCCTCTGTGTATGTTTTATTTCCTAACTTGTCCATTTAGCCTTTCCTTCACCTTATCTGAGGAGGCCTCTTCAAATGCGATCTACTGGGAAATCCACATTATTGTCATGTGATTTATATTACCCACAGGATGTAAGATCTGCTGAAGGACAGCCTATGTTCTATAGTTCATAAAATGGGATTTTAGTGTGAGATACTTCAGAGCATCAACATACTGTCTTGGCACCATGATTCTCACAGCCTTATTTGAGGAAGGTCTCCTAGCTCATCCTGTTGATAAGTAAGAGGTGCTGTCCTGTCCCTGATTTTCTAAACTGTGCTATGCTTGTGAGTGTGACAAGGTGCGGCTAGGAGAAGATTCTCTAAGGCCATTTCTTTAGCAGATTTGTTTAAAGAGTTCATAGTCAAAGAATGGTTTCCAATGAAAATGCTGTATTAGCATGGGATTGTATGTGCCTTCCTTTATAACACTTAACTTTGTACAATAGCATATAAACTTAACCCATGTATATTTTGGTGTGCATGTTTTATGGTTAGAGCAGTCAGTGGTCCAACATTTCGACACCACTCATGGCTGCAGAGTGTTTTCTGTGTCTCTCTTGGTGCTGCATGGAGTAAGAAGAAATTCTAACTTATGATTACATCAAACCGAGTCACTATCATGACTCACACTTTGGAGGATCTCATGATTAGTGTTCTTCAAATAATAGAAAAAGAAAGAAGGAGGTAGCAGAGGTACCTCCAGCAGAGGTAGCTTTATGGCTCTGCAACATATATAGTCACAGGGATTCATACTCAGAATAACCCTACACTTCATTTAATCCTCTGTGATTAACATGAAATTCTTACTAATTTTATCTTTGCACCAATGTTTTATACGTTGAGTCTAAAAAGAAACAAGATACAGAGAAGAGATCCAAGTAACTTCATCCAGTGTCATGTTTTGCCACTCCATTCATACACAGGACCATGACACCAACTACAACATGTGCCATCTACAACATGTCGAACTTGATTCTGGAACCTTCTATGGGAAGAGTCCCATGATTGAGTTTCTTCTCTTCTATCAACCTCCTGATTCATTAATAATTTTGTTCTTGGACTCAGGTTTTATAAGTGAATACTAACACAAAATGAGTATAAGTGGGGGCAAAGAAGAGACACAAACATGCATGTATGCTGTGCCTTGTAACCTCATTTCATGGAGTATTTTTGATAACCAAGTCACAGAATTCTAGTGGCCAACTAATGTGGGTGTTCAGAGAGAGTCAAAGTGATCACAAACTGTGTCACATCTGCAAGTTGAGTGAATAGTGAGGAGGCACACTGACAACTCAAAGTGGCCAGACATTGGTTCAGAACCTTACCCCAGTGAAGGAAGAATGCAATGCATACCAAGAAACACAAGCGGCCAAGGAACCCTGTCCTTTCCACTCCATCTCCTGTCACTTCACTGTATTAGCCAACCTCTTATGCTGATGACATGGAAGGAAAGGAGAGAACAGTGACAATCAGTTACAACAGCATAAACCCAGGAACGAGGCTATCTGTGTACAGAGGTACAATCACAACAGTTGAGTCAGTTTTACACAGCACTGTCATGGTTCTGATATGAAGGAAATCCATAAACATGTAGAAGCTACAAAATATGAATTCTGTGACCCTGAGGACTCTGTATACAAGTCAAGTGCTCTTACATGTGCATTTAAAACGGACATTGTACAATTAAAGATGAATTAAAAACCATACTAATAACTTTAAAAGCTCATTTTTTCTTACTTAGAATGACATTAAAGAGCAACTAAAAAGCACCCTCTCAAGTCAAGAGACCCTAGAAAAAATACATTTATACCTTAAAGCCTTAATGACACTTGTTCTCCACAAAAATTCTACGATGTATTTTGCTCCGGGGCTGAAGAACTTATATAAGTATAGCTGACAGTACTGAATACCAGTGAAAGAAACCCCAACTCATTGGAATAATGGTTGGGTCTAGGATTTGACAAGTTAAAAATAAAATAAACCTGAGCATCTTAAATCAGAAAAAAAGAGTTTCCCCAAAAGAAGTTTTTTTAAATGGGCTTACAATAAATTGACACAGGAGCTAAACTGAAAAACCACATGAGTCAAAGCTTGAATAATTTGAGCAGTAATGACAGTGCTGGATTGTAACTGAAACCATAAAATGAACAGAAATCTCCTTATTGATGAAAATAAATCATAGTGCACATAAATAGTTCATCTTCAACTGCACAATGTCAGTTTTAAATGCATATCTACGTGTGTGAACAACGAGGGAGAAGAGTTAAATCTTTCTAACAGAAATGCTGATAGTACCCCATCTAGGAGATGGAAAATAATACCTTTTCCCTTTGAGAGTGGGCTACTTTTAGTGATTCATTTCCAAAGTAGTGAGTGGTGGTTGGCACTGTGGCATAGTAAGCTAAGCCTCCACCTGCAGCGCTGTCATCCTATATGGGCACCGGTTCATGTCCCTGCTTCTCCTCCTCCAATCCAGCTCTCTGCTATGTGCTGGTAAAGTAATAGTAAATGGTCCAAGCATTTGGGCCCCTGCACCCATGTGGGAGACCTGGAAGAAGCTCCTGGCTCCTGGCTTCGGATCTGCTCAGCTCCACCTGTTACAGCCATCTGGGGAGTGACGCAGCGGATAGATCTCTGCCTCTCCATTTCTCTGTCTGTAACTGTACCTCTCAAATAAATGAAATCTTTGAAGGGGGAAAAAGAGAGAGAGAAATGTGTGGAAAATTGGAAAAAAGGAATTAACCTCAAGGAGGGAAACAGTGCTCTAATAAAGGTTGAGAGATAACATCACTAGTGACATCCCATGGCTGGGTATAACCCCAGCATGGTGTGATGAGAAACACACTAACTACTCATCTGCACTATTCCTTCCGAAAATATAACCTGTTTGAAAATACACACGCAGTCAGAAACCAAACTCCAACTGAGGAACATTTTACAAAATTCTTGGCTAGGATCCCTCATGAAACAGAAAGACTGGGAAACCAGTACAGACCGGAGAAGAGTGGAAGTCCCAATAAGACACACCATGTGCAAACCTGGACTGGCTGTCAAAACAAGAAGATATAAATGAAAAATAAACCAACAAAATCCAAATGAAGGCTGAGGTTTAGTTAAGAGTCGTGTGTAATGTCAGTTTCTTAGTTTTGTACCATGGAATTAAGGGCAGAAGTGTGACCTCAAGGTTGTCATGTTGAAGCCCTAACCCCCTGCACAAGAACATGTGATTGTATTGGAATATTTGACTGCAGGGCCTGTGAAGAAGTGATTTGGGTAAAATGAGGTCCCATGAATTTGCCTTAATACAACGTGACTAATGTCCTTCTGTGAAGAGGGATACTGACACAGAACACATTCAGAGGGTAGACCAAGCGAGGACACAGCCAGAAAGCAATCATCTGCAAGCTTTGGATAAGGTCCCAGGAGAAACCAGGTCCACCAACACCTTATCATGAACTCTACATCCAGGAATGAAAGAAAATAAATTTGCTTGTTAAATCCCTATTCCTTGGTACCTTACTACAGCACCCATAGCAGATGCATGCATGGGGGAAACCAGATGAAGAATATATAAGAAATCCATGTATTTTTTTTTCTGGCAACACTTAAGTAATCCTAAAGTGATCATGAACACCCAATAGGCAAAGCTGGTACAATCTGAGTAACAGAAGAAATAGTCATAGTTTCAGATTATAATTTGAAATATAAAAGAATAAAACAAACACCTCTGTGCCCAATGTTATATAAATAATTTAACAAGTGGTAAGAGGATGCTCTTCTTTTTTTAAAAAAGATTTATTTATTTTATCTGAAAGGCAGAATTACAGAGAGGCAGAGGCAGAGAGAAGAAAGAGAGATGAGAGAAAGGTGTCTTCCATCTGCTGGTTCACTCCCTAGATGGCCGCAATGGCTGGAGTTGTACCAACCTGAAACCAGGAGCCAGAAGCTTCCTCCAGGTCTCCCACATGGGTGCAGGGGCCCATGAGTTGGGCCATCCTCCACTGCTTTCCTAGGCCACAACAGAGAGCTGGATCATAAGTGGAGCTGTTGGGACTCAAACCAGCGCCCATATGGAATGCTGGCACTGTAGGTGGCGGCTTTACCCCCTACACCACAGTACCAGCACAGAGGATGCTCTTCTTACAAAACAAAACTTCAACTGGAAAATATATAAGGAATGAAAGAACTATAAAACAAATAGCAAGCACTGCAGTAATAACTGTTTCAGGCAGGAATCTGATAGATGGTTAACACTAGAGTGTGAATGTATGGTGATGGAAAGCCAAGACACTCTGGCAAAAAAAAAATCTAAATGAAAGATCTCTGTGAGTGAGATCTCAGCAGAAAGAATAGCCCATCAAAGAAGGAGGTACCTTTCTCTTAAGGGAGGAGAGAACTTCCACTTTGACTATGACCTTGTATAAATAAGATCGGAGTCGGTGAACTCAAGAGGCTTCCACAGCTTTGGCAACTCATGACTAGAGCCTAGGGTGATTACTGATGCCATAAATAAGAGTGTCAATTTGTTAAGTCAACAACAGGAGTCACTGTGCACTTAGTCCTCATGTAGGATCTCTGTCCTTAATGTGCTGTACATTGTGAATTAATGCTATAACTAGTACTCAAACAGTACTTTATACTTTGTGTTTCTGTGTGGGTGCAAACTGTTGAAATCTTCACTTAATTTATATTAAATTGATCTTCTGTATATAAAGATAATTGAAAATGAATCTTGATGTGAATGGGATGGGAGAGGGAGCGGGAGATGGGATGGTTGCAGGTGGGAGGGAAGCTATGGGGGGGGGGGAAGCCACTGTAATACAAAACCTGTACTTTGGAAATTTATATTGATTAAATAAAAGTTAAAAAACAAAGTATGGTGAGAAACAGTGTATTCTGGAATCCCAAGCTAACTTCTTATGAGTTGCTTATTCATTACTATGAGAAACTGGTGATGTCTCACAGTTGGCAAAGCTGCCAGGTACCTCAGAGAACAACAAGTTTCATCACCAGTATTAACACTTACTGACATCTTGTCTACTGCCATGATGTGTTAAGAAAGGCCTCCTTCACTTGATTGGAGCACTTGCCAAAAATGCATTAACTTCAATGTTTCCATTAGGAAACATCAGTCAGATCCAAACCGGGGAGGAGGAGGTAAGTTTACAAAATAAAAGGAGGACTTCGAAAATGTCAAGGGTATGGAATGTCAAGAATTACAGAGGAACTGTCAGGGACTGCAGTAAGATGACTTTACAACTAAATGAAATGTGGAATCTTCAGTTAGACACTCGACTGCAAAAATGATGTTACAGGGAGAATTCACGAAATTCAAGTGACTGATGTAGATTAGCAAATGCTTGAATCAATGTAAATATCTTGGTTTTTATAGTCAAAGTATTAGATTTTTAAACTATAAGATGTTACATAGTTGACAACTTTAGGGGAAGTGAGGTGGAGGGTATAGCAAATCCCAGTGTTACTTTTGCAACTTTTATGTATGTCTAATTCAGGGGTTAAAATGGATTACCTCTATGCCAAAATTATGGTATTTTAAATGAAAATACACTCAAAAAATAGACATCAAAGTAGATGCCATATCAAATAAGTTTTTTTTTATTTTTTTGACAGGCAGAATGGACAGTGAGAGAGAGAGAGAGAAAGGTCTTCCTTTTTGCGGTTGGTTCACCCTCCAATGGCCGCTGAGGCCGGCGTGCTACGGTCAGCACACCGCACTGATCCGATGGCAGGAGCCAGGTACTTATCCTGGTCTCCCATGGGGTGCAGGGCCCAAGCACTTGGGCCATCCTCCACTGCACTCCCGGGCCACAGCAGAGAGCTGGCCTGGAAGAGGGGCAACCGGGACAGAATCCAGCGCCCTGACTGGGACTAGAACCCTGTGTGTCGGTGCCGCAAGGTGGAGGATTAGCCTAGTGAGCCGCGGTGCCGGCCCCAAATAAGTTGGTTCAACAGACACAACAATTGTAAAAAACAAAGAAAAAGAGGCCAGCGTTGTGGCATAGTGGGTAAAGCCACTGCCTGCAGTGGCAGCATCCCATATGGGCACTGGTTCAGGACCCAGATGCTCTACTTCCGATCCAGCTCTCTGCTGTGGCCTGGGAAAGCAGTGAAAGATGGTCCAAGTGCTTGGGCCTCTGCACCCATGTGCGAAACCTGGAAGAATCTCTGGGTTCCTGGCTCTGAATTGGTCCAGCTCTGGCCGTTGTGGCCATTTGGGGAATGAACCAGCAGATGGAAGACCCTCTCCCACTCTCTCTGTGTGTCACTCTCTGTATCTGTATAGCTCTGCCTTTCAAATAAATAAATACATCTTAAAAAAAAAAAGAGGCCGGCGCCATGGCTCACTAGGCTAATCCTCCACCTTGCGGCGCCGGCACACCGGGTTCTAGTCCCGGTCGGGGCCCCGGATTCTGTCCCGGTTGCCCCTCTTCCAGTCCAGCTCTCTGCTGTGGCCCGGGAGTGCAGAGGAGGATGGCCCAAGTACTTGGGCCCTGCACCCCATGGGAGACCAGGATAAGTACCTGGCTCCTGCCATCGGATCAGCACGGTGCGCCGGCCGCAGCGGCAATTGGAGGGTGAACCAACCGCAAAGGAGGACCTTTCTCTCTGTCTCTCACTGTCCACTCTGCCTGTCAAAAAAAAAAAAAAAAAGAGAGAGAGAGAAAAGAAAAGAAAGCAAACCTAGGAAAAGACTTTGAGATTTCAGGAACTTCATGGACTATGTCAAGGGCCCTCACCTATGTCTAATAGGAGATGCAAGGAAAGACAGAGAAAACGTTAATGCCAGCTGGAGTTTTTTCCAAATGTGATGAAATCTCTAGGTCGGAGAAGCTCGGTGAATCCCAACAGAACTGAGAAGAAAACATTCTACACACAGCTGAACGCAACTGCTGGGAAGGACTCACTGAACACAAAGCTGACAAGCAGCTGGGAGTGGGGAGAGCTGTTCCCAGGAGCAAAGAACGAAAGCCCATTCTTTCCATAAATGCTTCAAGCCAGAGGGCAACACACACACACACACACACCCTCCTAGTACTTCAGGAGAAAAACAGTCTAGCATTCTAAGGGCTTCCAAAATATCTTCTGGAAAAGGGAGCTGAACACCAATTCTTCTCAAACTCTTCCAGAAATAGAACAGGGAAAACTGCCAAGCTCCTTCAAAGAGTCCACTGTGATCCTGAGCCAGAGAACCAACCAGAGAAAGGAAAACCACAACCAGTACTCTTGATGAATACAAATGCAAAAATTTTCAATAAGATATTAGTAAACCAAAAACAGCAACACATGACCAATAAATAATAAACATAAAATAAAATAAATATGACCAAGTGCCTGTATTCCATGAATGCAAGCTTGCTTCAACAAAGAAAAGTCAATATATTAAACAACAGAAGAAATCAAAACCCATAAAGAAGTCCAATGGTGTGGTAATGGCATTTAACAAAATCCAGCACTCAACAAAGTGGAAATATAGAATAGTTTCCTTACCTGGTAATGGGCAGGAAACAATGGAAACCGGCAGCTGACACCCTTCACTGGAAGAAGACTAAAGGTTTTCTTTACCAAAAAAAAAAAAAAAATATATATATATATATATATATATATATATTTGAAAGGCAGTTACAGAGACAGAGAGAGATCCTCCATCTGTGGCTTCATTCCTCAAATGGCCACAACTGCACGGGTCTGGGCCAGGCTGAAGCCGGGAGCCTGGAATTCCATCTGGGTCATCCCCATGGCTGGCAGGGTGCCAAGTACTTAGGCTACCTTCCCATGCTTTCCTAGGCAAATCAGCAGAAAGCCAGATCTGAATTGCTGCAGCCGGCACTGGGACCGGCTCTCCATGTCTCCACTGCCTACCAGGTGAAACCAGATTGTCCCCACACACTTCAAGCGCAGTGCCTGCCCTGATGAGTCCAACTGACTCCTCTTAAGCCAGACACTAGAAATATGAGAAAAAATGCAAAACAACCCCATTTTAGCACAGATCTTTTTGTACTTTAAAAAATATACCTGCTGGGCCAGCACCATGGCTCACTTGGTTAACCCTCCACCTGCGGAGCCAGCATCCCATATGGGCACCAGGTTCTAGTCCCCGTTGCTCCTCTTCCATTCCAGCTCTCTACTGTGGCCCGGGAGGGCAGTGGAGGATGGGCCACATGGAAGACCAGAAAGAAGAACCTGGCTCTTGGCTTTGGATTGGCGCAGTGCCAGCTGTGGCGGCCATTTGGGGGGTGAACCAATGGAAGGAGGACCTTTCTCTCTGTCTCTCTCACTGTCTGTAACTCTACCTGCCAAATAAATATTTAAAAAAGAGAAAAAAGAAAAATATACCTCCTTTTAACAAATATCCTGCTTAACATAATGGCTCTGAAGTTTTGATTAGGTGAAGTAATATAAAATATTTCTAGAATTTGTTTCAATTTTCAGTGTACTAAGCTTTGATTCAATTCACATCAAAAAGCCATTTCATGTCTTCAATTGGTTACAAGTATATTTAGGGTTCCAGAGAAAACCACTCTAGCAATAATAGGTGTCCTTAGTCTATTCCAGTGTCCTAATAGCACAGACATAAATTATTAACATTTGCATTATACTTCCTTCTATCCAACTCTATGCTTGGTCCTTTATTTTAATACTCCAAATGCTATAAATCCCATGATACATTTTGTTTTTATTTCAAAAATATTTTGCCTTAAATAAATTTTAAAAAGAGAAAATCTTAGATTGAGATCATCTCAATGTTTACCATTCTTTGAATTCTTGTTTCTTCCGCTAGGTCCATGTTTCTATCACTTGGGTGAGAACTCTCCTTCCTCTTACCCTGATCTGCTGCTGCCTGCTGCTTCTACCTCCTTCAGCAGCTACACCTGACAGCTCCTGCAGTGGGAGAGAGGACAGTGCACCTTCCCTTGTACCTGTGAACAGGTGACTGCTTTGTAGTCACTTAGGGCCCTTCCTTCTACTCCAAGCAGGACATGGAGGCCTTTGTGGTAGGATCTAGGTCTGACCCATTTCAGCCCAGGAAACTTAGGCCACATGCCCAGTCTATGGCCTTTCCAGAGAGGAAACAGCACAAGGCTTGGAGTGGCCCAGTATCTGTGGCAAACCAGATGGCTCATGTGAGTGTGTGTGTAGAGGGAAGGGCAAGAGGGGTGGGGGGGGCTGAAAAGGTCTGCAGGGGACAGATGAGGGAGGGCCCCAAAGTAGGGGGAGGGACTGAGTCCTGCCCAGAAGGAGGTGAGGCCAGGCAAGGATTGGAAGCACAGCAATACTGGGTGCCCAACATGGGCTGCTGGGCATAATGAAAATCTACACAGAGAATGCGGGAAGTGACAAGCCTGCCACCATGTCCCCAACCAGCTTCTTGCTTCCCCAGCCCTGCTCCCAGGGTGAAGGACATTTACCTGACAGGGAGGCCCCAGGTCACTGGTGGTCACAGCACATCAAAGGCTGTGCACCCAGTGGGGCAGGGTGATGCACAGGTCCAGGGGCCTTCCTGGATGCTCCTTTGGATCCCAAGGACCACAGAGGATACCTGGAGAGGTTCAGGGAAATACTGGGTAACTGGGACCCCAGCGGCCTGCCTTAGCCAAGGCCCACTTCCCCCCAGCCCTCTAGCCCCCAGGGGCTGCTGTCTTTGACCATCAATCCTCGTTCTGAACCCCAGGACTTCAGGCCTACTGTGAGCACCCCTTTGACATGCAAATGGGCTAAAGGACATATACCTGGGTCAGGCACCCCAGAGGGACTGCAACATCAGCATGACTGCCCAACAGTCAGGAAATGCAGCAGCACAGACAAGTGACCTCCTTATCCCCCTGGAGCTGTGCTCTGGCCACCTCTGTGACTCTCAACACCATCTGGTTCAGGAAACGTTGTCATCGTGTTGTGGACCTGGGGGCAGAATGCACACACGCCAACAGGACCTTCTGAGAATGACAGTGACATGGGTGGCGGGAGCCCTACATGTGGCTCAGGGCCTTGTCCCTTTGGGAGCACCGTGAATCACTTGTTGCTAATGGGGTGACCCTGATAATTCTCTGAATCCACTTTTCCATGTAACATTTTGGACGCATGTAACGTTTTGGTACCACCTGACCCCTGCAGCATGAGCAGCCCCAGTCCTGTGCCAAGGGGATGCAGAGCAGAGAAGAGCTGAGACCATCTTGTGGGAGCATCCATTTTTACCGCCAGATTTGGAAGATGGGGTCATTCACCAAGAACTATCTATCCTGCAGAAACATGGTAGACAGGACAGAGAAGAGCAAGGGTGGGGGAAGGGCCCCACAGCTTGTCCAGATGGAGCCAGCAGGGCCCCCTCCTCTCAGCTCACCAGATGCTTTGCTGAGGTGGTTTTGGGAATCGTTGGTGCTGCCAGGTGCTCTATGTGCCTGAACACCTCAGAAAGGAGGCCCAAGCTATGGGCCACCTCTGTCCCACCTGCAGCTGTTGGAGTCCGCACCTGACCAATTGCACACACTGTGGTGTCAGGGTCCTGGCTCTCTCAGGAACATCTTTTTCTCCATTGACAATGCAGGGGGGCATTGGCCATGGACTCTCTTAGCTCTTCTGAAAGACATCACTCTACACTAGGAGCTCCCTGCTCTGCCACTGAGCTCAGCTCTGAAGCCCTGTAGGCTATGAGCCTTTGCCCCCACCCCTCCTCCCAGCCTCTGAGAGCCATCCTTCTCTTCTCAGCTTCTATGAGGTCAACCTTTTAGAAACCTTGGAAGTGGCTTTGGCAGCACTGGTCTCCATGGTGATCCATGTGCAGTCCATTCAATCAGATCTTTTCGTGCGACACATGCAGATACAAACACCACACTGGACCTCATCTGTGCATATCACTATGAGGCTAAGTGAAATGCAATACAATGCAGGCAGATCAGTGTGAGGGCCCCTACTCTCAGCATTTCCTGAGGCTACAGGAGGACCACCTTTCTCCTCCAGACTCCAGGGCCTGCCTCTGGGGCCTGCAAGACACCACACACCCACAGGAGGAAGTACACTGTCCTCCTGCAAAGCTCCTGTAGACCCTGGCTTTTGTCACAAGGAGTGGCTGAGGTCCCAGCCTTGCTGAGACATTTTGTTTCTCTGCCACTCCCTGGCAGCAGCTCCTGTCTTCACTGCTCCTAGGGGCTGAGGGTAGAGAGGGAGGCCACAAGGATTCTGTATCGTGCCAGGTCACAGACTACCCAACCTGGGGTCTCCTCCTGGCAGGCAGTTGGCCCAGATGCCTGGTCCTCCTGAGGCAGCAGCAGTGGGGAGACAGGAAAGGCAAGCTCAGAGACACCACCCTGTGCCCCATTGATCAGAGAGGTGCTGGGCAACATGACGGCTTTGAGGGGATGGAACAGCCTGCAGTGGGGACTTCCTCCTGGTGTGGCCCTTCTGTGGCACTGGAGACCAGGTAACAGCTCAGAGACTGCCTGTCAGGAAGTCTTCTTTATAGCCCAGCTGAAAGCCGAAGCCCGCCAGGCATTCACATACTTCCTGTTCCTGGGGAGAGCCCAGAGGCTCCTCACGCATTACTCCACTTGTTCGGGGTTCTTCTTCCTGTCCAGTGCTGACCAACTGGTGACCCATGACATCTGCCACTGTGGGCCTCTCCCCAGGGTCATAGGTCAGTAACTCTAACAGGTACTCAAGCTTCAGGCTCATAAAGGGTAGAACCTGGAAATATCTAGACCTTATGTTGTCCTCCAGCTGCACCCAGTTCTTCCCAACAAAGGGGATGGACCCCGTCACCATGGCATACAGGACCACGCCAAGGCTCCACATGTCTGAACATTCTGTCTAGGAACACTTCTGGGGCACCTTACCACAGTGCCGGGTAAAATGTCTCTAACTGTTGCCCAGTTAGTCTGCAGCACAAGCCAAAGTCAGTTTAATATTCAACCCAACACCCTACCCTGCCGATAATGTCTGATCAAACATCCCTCCCACAGGTGGCCATGCCCCACCACGTACTGTTGAAGGTACTGCCTGCCTGCACAGTCCACGGAAATACATGCTCTGTCTGCTCTGTCTGCATCTGCAGCAGCCTTATGACATCTGGGTGGCGCCTGCCCTTCAGGATAGCTGCTTCTACCCTCACTTGTCAGAAGGTGGCAGAGTCCTGGTCATCTCTGGTGATGATTTCACAGCCATCTGGGCACCCAGCCAAAGCTGCCCTGAGGACCTCATATCCATTGAAGACCTCCTCCTCACTGTGGAAGGCATGAGGCCTCCTACTGTGGGAGTGTCCACCTCCCTAACCTCTCTGACACTAGTAACACTGACCAGTAACCAAGATAACTGCAGTAACACTGAAACAAATGAAAAAAATGAAACAAGCCAAAGAAAATCAATACCCACAATGAGATTTCACCTCACTCCAGTTAGAGTGGCCCTAACAGCAAACAACAAATGCTGAAGAGGATGTGGGGAAAAGGGTACCCTAACCCACTGTTGGTGGGAATGTAAACTGGTAAAGCCACTGTGGAAAACAGTATGGAGGTACCTCAAAAACCTGAATACAGACCTGCTGTATGACCCAGCCATTCCACTACTGGGATTTACCCAAGGAAAATGAAATCAGTAAACAAAAAAACTATCTGTACCTCCATGTTTATTGCAGCTCAATTCACAATAGCTAAGACATGGAAGCAACCTAAATGTCCATCAATCGAAGACTGGATAAAGAAATTGTGGGATATGTACACTATGGAATACTACACAGCAGTAAAAAAGGATGAAATCTGGTCCTTTGCAACAAAATGGAACAAGCTGGAAAACCTCATATTTAGTGAAATAACCCAGTCCCAAAGAGACAAACACCATATGTTCTCCCTGATTTGGAAGAATCAATAGCATAGCTAAAATGAAATCTATAGAAGGGAAATTGTTACTTTTAGAACCAATGTCTTCAAGAATCCTTGACCAGACTGTCAAGAGACAGTTTACCATTGTTACTTTTTACTGCGTATATCCTCTTTTGTTGTCAGTTTTTTTCTCTGTTTTCTCTTTCTCTCTCATCTCTCTACTTCACACTATATGCTGAACTCTCTATGTAACACAGAGCTAATTATATGTATTTTAAGGCAATTAGAAGAAGATCCCAGTTAAAAATAAGGAAGGGAATAGGAGATGGAGGAGGTAGTCTAAAATTTATAACAGTATAGTTCTGCATACAGGCATATAGACTTACCTCTCAGGGTACAGCCATAATAGTTCACCCCTTTCCCCACTTGATGATGCTTGTCATTAACCCATGCCATCTGAAATTAATGTCTCTGCTTTCAAGAAAAACGGTACATATGTGTATTCATATGATATTTACATATGAAACACATGTGGTAAAATGTTAAAAATCAAAGAGATTTTGATTAAATGTTTTAGTTTTGGTGAAATAAAAGGAAAAATGCAGGGGAAAGAAGAAAGAGAGAAAAACATGACCAAACTTGCCATTCACAACAATATTGACTTCAGATCAAAGACACAAAAAAGGTGACTAAGAAACGAGATAAAGGTATCCCATGTAAATAATAAGCAGAGGGAAGCAGGGGTGGCTACACTAATGTCAGGGAGAAGGGCCTTAAGTCCACAGCATTTGTAAGTACAGAGAAGGAAGACCATCACCTATTAATACAAAGTTCAGTACAGCAAGAAGATAAAACGCTTCTAAATATGCACCCATGTCCGCTAGAGGGCGAGCAAAGGAAATAAATGATAGAATTTGAACCAGCTTGGCGTATCTCATGAGGGACATAGGGGCAAGCAACTGGGTAGAATCAAGTTCAGAGAATTTGTACATGTTATTTATCCTGCTCTATCTCTGGCCTTTACAGAATATTCTAGAGCAGGCCACACAGGCAGCACAGAGGCTGCCACCACAACACGACATGCATTGTAACAGTTGTTCACACACTTTCAGTAACTGGACTTTGTTAAACCATTCACAGCCATTTTTCCCTTAGCAAGTGAGCCTGGAAACTAACAATTTCTCTAGTCCCAGCCACCATGCAGGCATTTTAATGAGAAAGTAGTTCTGTGTAGACTCTAGATCGAGAAAACAATGTTTTCTACCTTTATGCCGTCATTTCTTTTAAATTTCCATTTCCACCACTGCCTTACATACAGCAAACATTGGAGCACCTACTGTGTATCATGCTGTACATGTAACCACTTCTACCTGAGCTGGAAGCGTTCTTCAACCTGCCAGCAGAGATCAGCATTGCAGGTGCTAACTCTATTCCCCAACAAAAAGGGAACAAAAATATTAGGGTCTATTGCAGGCCATAAGGTTAAGTGATAACATTTTCATTTCAGTTACATATACACAGATGTGTGCACTGGATCATTATGTAAAATGTATTTCTTATTATAGATTATAATGAAAACAAATTTTGAAAGTTGAATTTTTTAAAAGACAATGATCAGAAATTTAGAGATGTAAAATTGCTTGTTCATAGCCCTTCATTTCAATTTTGTAGTTACATTTCACCTCTATCTTGTTTGCTGTACTTCCTGATTTTAGCTCTTAGAGTGGGAGTTAATGGAAGTGACTTAATTTTTCAAATAAGCAATTGTGACTTCAAGAACTTCCCAGATCAAGACAGTGCAGTAGGGAGGGAACTTATTGCTCTAGTCTAGGAGAAGATAGTTTTAAAAAAGTATAGAGAGCGCAGTCTGAGGGAAGAGTTAGGGAGAAAATGGAAGAGGAAACACGACAAATTATAAGGACACAATGGACCTACAGGGAGAGCGTGGATGTGCACACTCAGAACCTCAGCAGCTGAGACTGCTAGCATTGGAGAGTGAGGTGAGACCAGCAGACACTCCATTAATCCAATCAGATGTAGTCCAAAGATAAAAGCTATTACAGCAAAAAAAAAAAAAAAAGACAAAAAAGAAACCAAGGAGTATCCTACAAATGCCAAATAACAACTGCACCAACCCAAGAAACAAGAACAAGGAAGACAACATGACACATCCAAATGAACACAACACTTCAATACTAGATCGTGAAGATGATGAGACTGAAGAAATGTCAGAAATGGAATTTTAAAAATTGATCAAAGGATTACTTAGAAGTAAGCAGAAACAAATGAACGAACTAATGAAATCCATACATGACATGAAACAAAATTTCTCCCACAAAACTGAGATCTTAAAGAGAAGGTGAAATGAAATATTGGAAATAAAGAATTCAGTAGAACAAGCAAAAAATAAAGTGGACAGCTTTAAGAACAGAAGCAGTGAAGCAGAATAAATACCCAACTTAGAAGACAAAGCACAGGAAATTATATAATCAGACCAAACACAAGAAGATGAAATTAGAAAACTAAAAAACACTGTTAGGAATCTACAGGATACTATCAAATGACCCAACATATGGGTTCTAGGAGTTCCTGAAGGCATGGAAAGAGAAAGGATTGGAAGGCCTTTTGAAGGTACACTAATCCACTGTTGGTGGGAATGCAAACTGGTAAAACCACTATGAAAGAGTTTGCAGATACCTTAGAAATCTGAATATAGCCCTACCATATGACCCAGCCATACCACTCCTTTGAATTTACCCAAGGGAAATTAAATTGACAAATAAAAGAGCTATCTGCACCTCCCTGTTTACTGTAGCTCAATTCACAACAGCTAAAACACAGAATCAGCCTAAATGCCAGTCAATGGAAGAAATTATAAGATATGTACTCTATGGAATACTGCACAGTGGTAAAAAAAAATGAAATCCGGTCATTTGCAACAAAATGGGGGAATCTGGAAACCATCCTACTGAGTGAAATAAGCCAGTCCCAAAGGGACAAATATCATATGTTCTCCCTGATCTGTAACATCTAACTGAGCTAACATAAAAGGAAATCTGTAGAAGTGAAACTGACAATATGAGAAGCAATGACTTGATCAGCCCTGGTCCTGGCTGTTGAGGAATAGCTTACTATTTTATTCTTTAATAGTATTTTCTTTTTCTACTTAATACCATTGGTTGAACTCTTTACTTAACACAGAATTATTCTGTGTTAAAATCCAATTGAAGGCCGGTGCCGCAGCTCACTAGGCTAATCCTCCGCCTTGCGGTGCCGGCACACCGGGTTCTAGTCCCGGTTGGGGCACTGGATTCTGTCCCAGTTGCCCCTCTTCCAGGCCAGCTCTCTGCTTTGGCCAGGGAGTGCAGTGGAGGTTGGCCCAAGTACTTGGGCCCTGCACCCCATGGGAGACCAGGATAAGTACCTGGCTCCTGCCATCGGATCAGCACGGTGCGCCAGGCACAGTGCGCCGGCCGCGGCGAACATTGGAGGGTGAACCAACGGCAAAGGAAGACCTTTCTCTCTGTCTCTCTCTCTCTCTCACTGTCCACTCTGCCTGTCAAAAAAAAAAAAATCCAATTGAAAACGGATCCTAGAATCAAAAGGGAGAGAATGATCCTGCGGGGGAAGCAGGACACACAGCAGACTCATAGAATGGCAAACGCCCAAAACAGCACTCCTGCCTCAGAATCAACCCTTGGGACATTCAGATCTGAATAAAAGGTCCATGAGAGTCTCACAGGCATGGAAAGCCATGACACGGTGGCAAAAAACAATCTAAATGAAAGATCCTGGTGAACAACACCCAGCAGAAGGATCAGGCCATCAAGGAGAGAGGCGCCTTTCTCTGAAGGGAGGAAGGAACCTCCACTGTGATACAGCCTTGACTAAACAAATTCAGAGTCGGTGAACTCAAGGGGCTTCCATAGCCTGGACAGCTCATAGCAAGAGTCTCGGGAGATTGCTGATGTCATAAATAAGAGTGCCAATTGTTAAATCAACAACGGGAGTCACTGGGTTCATGCTCCCCACATAGGATCTCTGTCCTTAATGTGTTTAACTATGAAACTCAAAAACAACACTACTAGTCAAACAATACCCTATACCTGGTTCGGTTGTGTGAGTGCAGCCTGTTGAAATCCCTGCTTAGTATATACTAAGTTGATCTTCAGTATATGAAGGTAATTGCAAATGAAATGTGATGAAAGGCGGGATGGGAGAGGGAGTGGGGGAGGGGAGGGCGACGGGAGAGAGGGAGGTTGTGGGGGGAAGCCACAACAATACAAAAGTTGCATATTATATTCTACTTAAAACTATTGGTTGAACTCTGTAACTAATACACAGTTACTCTTAGGTGTTTAATTAATGCTATAACTAGTACTCAAATAGTATTTTACACTTTGTGTTCCTGTGTGGGAGCAAAATGTGAAAATCTTTACTTAATATATGCTAAATTGATCTTCTGTATATAAAACTAATTGAAAATTAATCTTGATGTGAAGGGAAGGGGAGAAGGAGTGGGAGAGGGGAGCGTTGTGGGTGGGAGGGAAGTTATGGGGGGGAGGAAGCTATTGTAATCCATAAGCTGTACTTTGGAAATTTATGCTCATTAAATAAAAAAAGAAAGAAAATGGATCCCTGTAAAAAATAAGAGTGGGAATAAGAGAGGAGATGTACAGTTCGGCATATGTTCCCACAGACTTACACCTAAAGGTAAAGCTAAAAATTTGCCATAGGACTCCAAATTCCATTAAGTTGGCAGGTACTAATGCCATCTTACAGGTTAAAGTGATCATATTAAGTGTGTAACTGATCATATAGATAATTCTACCAGACATTGAAAGAAGAATTAACTCCAATTCTTCTCAAACTATTCAGAACAATCGAAAAAGAGGAAGTCCTCCCAAATTCTTTCTATGAAGCCAGCATCACCTTAATCCCTAAGCTGGAAAAAGATGCAGCATTGAAAGAGAATTACAGACCAATATCCCTGATGAACATAGATGCAAAAATCCTCAATAAAATTCTCGCCAATAGAATGCAACAACACATCAGAAAGATCATCCACCCAGACCAACTAGGATTTATCCCTGGTATGCAGGCATGGTTCAATGTTCACAAATCAATCAATGTGATACACCACATTAACAGACTGCAGAGGAAAAACCATATGATTATCTCAATAGATGCAGAGAAAGCATCATATAAAATACAACACCCTTTCATGATGAAAACCCTAAGCAAACTGGGTATAGAAGGAACATGCCTCAATATAATCAAAGCAATTTATGAAAAACCCCATGGCCAGCATCCTATTGAATGGGGAAAAGTTGGAAGCATTTCCACTGAGATCTGGTACCAGACAGGGATGTCCACTCTCACCACTTCTATTCAATATAGTTCTGGAAGTTTTAGCCAGAGCTATTAGGAAAAGAAAAAGAAAATAAAGGGATACAAATTGGGAAGGAAGAACTCAAACTATCCCTCTTTGCAGATGATATGATTCTTTATTTAGGGGACCCAAAGAACTCTACTAAGAGACTATTGGAACTCATAGAAGATTTTGGCAAAGTAGCAGGGTATAAAATCAATGCACAAAAATCAACAGCATTTTTATTCAATATAGTTCTGGAAGTTCTAGCCAGAGCTATTAGGCAAGAAAAAGAAATTAAAGGGATACAAATTGGGAAGGAAGAACTCAAACTATCCCTCTTTGCAGATGATATGATTCTTTATTTAGGGGACCCAAAGAACTCTACTAAGAGATTATTGGAACTCATAGAAGATTTTGGCAAAGTAGCAGGGCATAAAATCAATGCACAAAAATCAATAGCCTTTGTATACACAGGCAATGCCACGGCTGAGGAAGAACTTCTAAGATCAATCCAATTCACAATAGCTACAAAAACAATCAAATACCTTGGAATAAATTTAACCAAGGATGTTAAGGATCTCTACAATGAAAATTACAAAACCTTAAAGAAAGAAATAGAAGAGGATACCAAGAAATGGAAAAATCTTCCATGCTCATGGATTGGAAGAATCAATATCATCAAAATGTCCATTCTCCCAAAAGCAATTTATAGATTCAATGCAATACCAATCAAGATACCGAAGACCTTCTTCTCAGATCTGGAAAAAATGATGCTGAAATTCATATGGAGACACAGGAGACCTCAAAGAGCTAAAGCAATCTTGCACAACAAAAACAAAGCTGGAGGCATCACAATACCAGATTTCAGGACATACTACAGGGCAGTTGTAATCAAAACAGCATGGTACTGGTACAGAAACAGATGGATAGACCAATGGAACAGAATTGAAACACCAGAAATAAATCCAAACATCTACAGCCAACTCATACTTGATCAAGGATACAAAACCAATCCCTGGAGTAAGGACAGTCTATTCAATAAATGGTGCTGGGAAAACTGGATTTCCACGTGCAGAATCAGGAAGCAAGACCCCTACCTTTCACAATACACAAAAATCCACTCAACATGGATTAAAGACTTCAATCTATGACCTGACCATCAAATTATTAGAGAGCATTGGAAAAACCCTGCAAGATATAGGTACCGGCAATGACTTCTTGGAAAAGACCCCAGAAGCACAGGCAGTCAAAGCCAAAATTAACATTTGGGATTGCATCAAATTGAGAAGTTTCTGTACTGCAAGATAAACAGTCAGGAAAGTGAAGAGGCAACTGACAGAAGGGTAAAATATATTTGTAAACTTTGCAACTGATAAAGGGTTGATAACCAGAATCTACAAAGAAATCAAGAAACTCCACAACAACAAAACAAACAACCCACTTAAGAGATGGGCCAAGGACCTCAATAGACATTTTTCAAAAGAGGAAATCCAAATGGCCAACAGGCACATGAAAAAATGTTCAGGATCACTAGCAATCAGGGAAATGCAAATCAAAACCACAATGAAGTTTCACCTCACCCCAGTTATAATGGCTCACATTCAGAAATCTACCAACAATGGATGCTGGCGAGGATGTGGGGAAAAAGGGACACTAACCCACTGTTGGTGGGAACGCAAACTGGTAAAGCCACTATGGAAGTCAGTCTGGAGATTCCTCAGAAACCTGAATATAACCCTACCATACAACCCAGCCATCCCACTCCTTGGAATTTACCCAAAGGAAACAAAATTGGCAAAAAACAAGCTGTCTGCACATTAATGTTTATAGCAGCTCAATTCACAATAGCTAAGACCTGGAACCAACCCAAATGCCTAACAGTAGACTGGATAAAGAAATTATGGGACATGTACTCTATAGAATATTATACAGCAGTCAACAACAATGAAACCCGGTGATTTGCAACAAAATGGAGGAATTTGGAAATCATCATGCTGAGTGAATTAAGCCAGTCCCAAGGGACAAATATCATATGTTCTCCCTGATCGACGACAACTAACTGAGCACCAAAGGGGAAACCTGGTGAAGTGAAATGGACACTATGAGAAACAGTGACTTGATCAGCTCTTGTCCCGACTGTTGATGTACAATGTAATACTTTATCCATTTTAGTATTGTTTTTTGTTCTAGTACCATTGGTTGAACTCTGTAATTAACACACAATTATTCTTAGGTGTTTAAATTTTAACTGAAAAGTGATCCCTGTTAGGAATTTGGAAAAAATTATGCTGAGTGAAATAAGCCAATCCCAAAGGTACAAATACCACTTGTTCTCCCTGATAGGTGACAACTAACTGAGCACCAAAAAGGAAACCTGTTAAAGTGAAATGAACACTAGCAGAAATGGTGACTTGATCAGCCCTCACCCTGACTGTTGATGAGCAACTTAATATGTTATCCCTCTTAGTATTTTTGTTTTTTTGTTCTACTTAATACTTTTGGTTGAATACTGTAATCAATACACAATTATTCTTAAGTGCTGAAACTTGACTGAAAAGTGATCGCTGTTAAATATAAGCGTGGGAATAAGAGAGGGAAGAGATGTGCAATTCCGGACATGCTCAAGCTGACTTAACTCAAACAGTAGAGTTAGAAACATACCAGGGGATTCCAATTCAATCCCATCAAGGTGGCATGTACCAATGCCATCTCACTAGTCCCAGTGATCAATTTCTGTTCACAATTGATCATAATGATAGGACTAAGAACCAAAGGGAGCACATAAACAAGACTAGTGTCTGCAAATACTAGCTGATAGAATAAAAAAGGGAGAGAATGATCCAACATGGGAAGTGAGATACACAGCAGACCCATAGAATGGCAGATGTCCTAAACAGCACTCTGGCCTCAGAATCAGCCCTTAAGGCTCGTGGATCTGACTGAAAAGCCCATGAGAGTATTTCAGGCATGGAAAACCAAGACACTCTGGGGAAAAAAAAAAAAACTAAATGAAATATCTCCGCTAGTGAGATCCCAGTGAAAAGAACAGGTCATCAAAGAAGGAGGTACCTTTCTCTGAAGGGAGGAAAGAACTTCCACTTTGACCATGGCCTTGTCTAAATATGATCAGAGTCGGCGAACTCAGGGGGCTTCCATAGCCTTGGCAGCTCATGACAAGAGCCTAGGGTGATTACTGATGCCATAAACAAGAGTGTCAATTTGTTAAGTCAACAACAGGAGTCACTGTGCACTTACTCCTCATATAGGATCTTTGTCCTTAGTGTGCTGTACATTGAGATTTAATGCTATAACTAGTACTCAGTATTTTTCACTTTATGTTTCTGTATGGGAGCAAACTGTTGAAATCTTTACTTAATGTATACTAAACTGATCTTCTGTATATAAAGAGAATCGAAAATGAGTCTTGATGTGAATGGAAGGGGAGAGGGAGTGGGAAAGGGGAGGGTTGCGGGTGGGAGGGATGTTATGGGGGGGAAGCCATTGTAATCCATAAGCTGTATTTTGGAAATTTATATTCATTAAATAAAAGATAAAAAAATCGTGTCTGTATTGAAAATGAACAATTTTTTGTTATTATTCACTGGATAGTGTAACAACTATCCACATATCATTTATAAGGATATGCACAGGTTATATACAGATGCTATGCTATTTAATAGAAGTTAGATAAGGCATCTGCAATTTTTGGTATTCACTCAAGGTCTGGTACCAATCCCCTGATTAAGGACAACTGTACTTGATTTGGAGCTTAAAGACAATTTTTCATGAAAGCAATATTAAGCCTATGGTACTTCCACCTTTGTTTTTTATGTTTTGGGGGGAGGAGGTTGCTTCAATATTTCTTGCACTTTTACTGCGATAATTCTCCCAGAGCTGAAATGTGTTGGGGGCAAGAGGGACGCTAACGATTGTGTCTTTCCTTTTTGGCTTCCCCCTTCAATCAAATGAGAATGTTTTTCGTCTCATATTTTATTTCAGGGGGGAAATAATATTAGTGAATTTCTACTTAATTTGTTATTTTTTATTTTCCTCTTCTGATCAGAAAAGTGAAATCAAAATGTAAATTATACCTACCTATAGCAAAGCGAGTTAACAGTTTGTTGCTCTTGGCAGTAATCTAAGGAGGTGCGAATACCTAGTGGCTGGAAATCCAAAGCCTGGAGCCAGAAGGCAATGCCCCAGGCTGGCTTAGAGAGATGAGTGCTTATCCCCTCATTTGTGGCATTGGAGTAACTGGACTTAATTTCAAAGGTAGTGAAAGTCAGGCAAAAATGAGATAAAACCTGTATTTGTTTAGCACCTGGCACAAGATAGTTCCTCAAAGCTTAGCCATCATCTACATTTGAAAGACTTCTTGGGGACCATCTGCAGTCCTGGCATCCCACATGAGCACTGGTTTGAGTCCCAGCTGCTCCATTTCTGATCCAACTTTCTGCTAATGGCCAGGGAAAGCAGCAGAAAATGATCCAAGTCCTTGGACCCATGCACCCTCATGAGAGACCCAGAAGAAGCTCCTGGCTTCTGGCTTCAGCTCAGCCCAGCTCCGGCTGTTGCAGCCATTTGGGGAGCGAACCAGCGGATGGAAGATCTGTGTGTGTGTGTGTGTGTGTGTGTGTGTGTATAACTCTGCCTTTCAAATAAATAACTTTTTTTAAGATATAGATTTATTTACTTATTTATTTATTTTTGAAAGTCAGAGTTACGCAGAGAGAAAAGGAGAGGCAGAGGGAGAGAAAGAAAGGTCTTCCATCTGCTGGTTCACTCTCCAGTTGGCTGCAACAGTCAGAGCTGCACTGATCTGAAGCCAGGAGCCAGGAGTAGGAGATTCTTCCAGGTCTCCCACACAGGTACAGTGGCCCAAGGACTTGAGCCATATTCCAATACATTCTCAGGCCATAGAAGAGTACAGGGTAGGAAATAGAGCAGCTGGGACATGAACCAGCACCCATTTGGGATGCCAGCACCGCAGGCGGTGGCCTTACCCACTATGCCACAATGCCAGCCCCTCAAATAAATAAATCTTTAAAAAAGAAATATTTCTTGAAGAAATTTGTCTTAAGCATTTTTAAAAGATTGATTTTAGGGGCCAGCACCATGCAGCAGGTTAATCCTCCGTCTGTGGCACCAGCATCCCATATGGACGCCAGTTCTATTTCCGGCTGCTCCTCTTCCAATCCAGCTCTCTGCTGTGGCCTGGGAAAGCAGCAGAAGATGGCCCAAGTCCTGGGGCCCCTGCACCCACATGGGAGACAGGGAAGAAGCACCTGGCTCCTGGCTTTAGATCAGCACAGCTCCAGCCATTGTGGCCACCTAGGGAGAACCAACGGACGGAAGACCTTTCTCCCTGTCTCTCCCTCTCACTGTCTGTAACTCTATCTCTCCAGTAAATAAATAAAATCTTTAAAAATAAAAAAAGATTTATTTTATTTACTTTGAAAGGCAGAATAACAGAGAGACAGAGAGAGGAAGAGACAGATCAATGTTCCATCTCCTGGTTCACTCCCAAACATCTTCAACAGCCATGGCTGGGCCAGGCTGAAGCCCAGAGCCTGGAACTCTTGTCTGGGATGGACCAACATCCATGGTCTTCCAGGCCCATTAGCAGGAAGCTGGACAGGAGGTGGAGCAGCCAGAACTCAAAACCAGCAGATATGCAACGTGGCATGACAAGCAGTAGCTTCATCACTCTGCCACAACACCAGGCCCATCCTAAAATGTTTTAAACAAATTTTACATATTTAAATTGGTTTTAAAAATATGACAATATAATGCTGCCTGTATACAATTTGGATATCCCAAGAGTTTTAAAGATTTTCCTTGGGGCCGGCGCTGTGGCACAGTGGGTTAAATCCCTGGACTGAAGCACCAGCATCCCATATGGGTGCTGGTTCAAATCCCAGCCGCTCCTCTTCTGATTCAGGTTTCTGCTATGGCCTGGGATAGCAGATGGCCCGTCCTTGTGCCCCTGCACACACATTGGAGACCCGGAAGAAGCTCCTGGCTCTTGGCTTCGGATCGGCACAGCTCCGGCCGTTTCGGCCATTTGGGGAGTGAATCAGCAGATGGAAGACCTCTCTCTCTCTCTCTGTCTCTACCTCTCTAATTCTGTCTTTCAAATAAATAAAATAAATCTAAAAAAATTTTAAAAATATTTCCCAATTTATCACCCCTAATAAGCACCTAAATAGGTTAAAAGTTAAACCTCTCCTCTTGAAAAGTGAAGTCTTTAGAACATGCATTGGTGAGCATAGCTACAACATGCTAAACACCTACAGGATGGAAATGTCTTTGATCATTAGTATTCTGCACCATGCCAATCTTACTGTAGGAACAGTAAACAGTGCATGAAGTGGAATGGCGCTAAAAGCACTGCACTCAAACACTGCAGTTAACTATTGGACAGAGGTCAATTCTTCACATTATAATTTATATTATTTCTACGTTTTGGATTCATAATTCAATATAGGGAATAACAATTAACATATATAGTTGTTGTTAGATCTATTCAAACAAAACCTAAGTAGCTATTCTGGTTTTTTGGTTACTGTGAAATTATGCTGTGCTTATTATGACCTGAAATAAAAGCTATTTGCAAAATGCTCAGAAGTCACTTTGCAGTGTTTTTTTATATTTTTATTTCATATTTGATGCTTCAAAAGCATTTTACAAAGAGCACTGCTAGACATACAGGATAAGCTCACTGCCATTTAGTGTAATAAACCTGTCTCTTTATGTGAAGAATTATTCTGTAAAGTAAACACAAGTATTGATCACCTAGGTGTATTTTGGAAGTCTAGGTTTTTACTTGTTAGGATCTTTGCAAAGTTTGACCTGTTATTTGATTTGTGCTCTTTCATTGGGTCGCTACCCACCATTGGAGTGAAAATTTATACAAAAATTTCCTCTGATTTCTTCTTATTCATATGAGATTGAAATGCTTTCAGTTTTAGATTTTACTGAAATCTTCCTGGTATCTATCTAATACCAGTAGTATTCAAAGTCCTGGGACTTTGACACAGATGCTACAGATAGTTTTGAAAATGCTTGTTTAGAGCCGGCGCCATGGCTCAATAGGCTAATCCTCCACCTTGCAGCGCCGGCACACCGGGTTCTAGTCCCAGTCGGGGTGCCGGATTCTGTCCCGGTTGCCCCTCTTCCAGGCCAGCTCTCTGCTGTGGCCCAGGAGTGCAGGGGAGGATGGCCTAAGTGCTTGGGCCCTGCACCCCATGGGAGACCAGGAGAAGCACCTGGCTCCTGCCTTCGGGTCAGCGCGGTATGCCAGGCACAGTGCGCCGGCCGCGGCGGACATTGGAGGGTGAACCAACAGCAAAGGAAGACCTTCCTCTGTGTGTCTCTCTCTCACTGTCCACTCTGCCCGTCAAAAAAAAAAAAAATGCTTGTTTAGGAGAGAACTTTACCTGGGGCTGTGCCACAGTGGGTTAAGCAGCTGCCTGTGACACCAGCATCGAATATGGGCACCAGCTGGAGTCCTGGCTTCTCCATTTCCTCTCCATCTCCGTTAATGTGCTTGGGAAGGTAGCGCAAGATGGCCCAAGTGCTTGGGACCTTGCCACTCATGAGGGAGGACCCAGAATATCTTAGGTTCCTGGCTTTGGCCTGGCCCAGCCCCAGCCATTGAGGTCATTTGTGGAGTGAACAAGCAGTTGGATGATGATGGTGTGTGTGTGTGTGTGTGTGTGTATTTGTGTTTAATTCTGCCTTTCAAGTAAATAAATAAATATTTTAAAAAAAAACCTGCATTCTGAATGCAGATCATGGCTCCCCACACCTGGGCTAGGATATAAATGTTTTATGTACTTATATAGTTCTCTATATTTTAAATATTTTTATGTGTGTTGCAAACTTTTAACATTTAAATTATGAATGAGACCTGGGACTAGCGCTGTGGTATAGCAGCAGGTAAAGCCGCTGCCTGCAGTGCCAGCATCCCATATGGGTGCCGACTCGAGTCCCAGCTGCTCGACTTCCCATCCAGTTCTCTGCCGTGGCCTGGGGAAGCAGTGGCAGATGGCCCTGGTCCTCGGGCTCCTGCACCCACATGGGAGACCCAGAAGAAACTCCTGGCTCCTGGCTTCAGATCAGCTCAGTTCCAGCCGTTGTGGCCATCTAGGGAGTGAACCAGCAGACAGAAGACAGCTCGCTCGCTCGCTCTGCCTCTCTGTAACTCTTTGAAATAAATAAATAAAACTTAAAAAAAAAAAAAAGATGAGAATGAGACCTACTTGAGACTTGAAATCAAACAAGTTATTAGCATTCAATAAACATTTTAGTGACTGCAAGGATGTTACATGTTCAGAGAAGGATTTTCTTTAGGTACCATCCTTTCTTGTGTTTAAGCAGCACCTAAAAAGTCTTTATCCTTGGTCAATCCAAAAGCTCTAAGAACCATGTCTGCAGGGGAAATACGTGGTAGTTTATTCGAGTCAATCTGGCATACTGTTGAAAATAACATCAACAACTTCGTTTCTATATTTTAAAACACTGTTCTTAAGTGCATAAACACTGTCACATAGACGTTGGCCTGGAATCATACATACGGGTCCTTCCTTGCCAAGCTACCTTAGGAAGCCAAACTCCTTTTCCGAAGTCACCGTCATAATCTGCCGCACATTCTCCAAGGCAGTAAGCCTCGCCCTTAATTTGATCTTTAAGCCAGAATTTAAAATCACCTAGGAAAAGACCGGGCGGCCTCCGGGCGCTGAGGCGGGAGCTCCGGCACGGGTACAACCGGGCGGCGGTAACCGCCCTGACTGAAACGGGCACCGGGCCAGAAAGGCTGACTGACAAGCGGAGGGTCGTGGCGAGCTGCGCGGCGCCTGGCACTCCTCCAAGGGCTATCGGAGACCCTCAGACCGGGCGCCAGGAAGCAGCAGCGCCCACGGAGACGCCAGCGCTAGATTTCAGAACGGGGCTGAGCGGGCCTGGACCTCCCTCCTGTGAGGAGAACCCACGGCGCGCCGCGGCCGCGCCCCCGCCCGGGACACTCGGCGGGGGACGGCCAGGGACTGCCGGCGCATG
This sequence comes from Oryctolagus cuniculus, assembly GCF_964237555.1. NCBI lineage: Eukaryota > Metazoa > Chordata > Mammalia > Lagomorpha > Leporidae > Oryctolagus > Oryctolagus cuniculus. The sequence goes on along the minus strand of NC_091441.1, from coordinate 112,078,854 downwards.
CGCGCGCCCGCCAGGCTCCGGCGCGCGCTCGGTCGTCCTCCGTCCCCGGGCCTCCCAGCGACCCTCGGGCCGGCCTTCCCCACCTGCGGAGCAGGGATTTTTCCAGCTCCCTCCGGCCTCATTCCGCGTCATCTCGGGAGTGCTAGTTCGCGCTTCCGAAAGCCTCCCGCGGAGCCCCTCAGGGCGGCCGGTAAGAGGGCGGAGAGGCAAGGCGGTGGGGGGGAGGGGTGCGGGGGCGTCCCCAGGGCGCCGGCGTCGGCGCCGGGCAGGAGCAGCGGGCGGTTGAACCCGCGCCTCCGGCTGCGCGCAGGCGCCTTGGGAAGAGGCCGGGCCCGCTCCGGCCAATGAGAGCGCGGCCTGCGGCCCGCCCCTTGTCCGGGCTCACCTCGGGCGAGCGGCGCGTGCACTGCTGAGGTGTCGAGGTGGGGGCCGGACCCGCGCTGCCGGCGGAAGTGGCTCCGAGGGCGCGCGTGCGCATGCGCATGCCCCGTGCTGCGGGAGCCGCGGCGTTCCCCGGGTTGGTGCGGGGTGGGCGCTGGCCGAGGGCGCTTGCGGGAGCTGTGAGGCGCAGCCGGGGAGGGGTCGCAGGAGGGCGCCCGGGGCTGGATGCGCCGGCGGCCCGGGCGGCCGTGTCGCGTCGCTTTGAACTCGCCTTGAAATGACGCAAAGGCGCTTTCGGTTTTGTCGTAGCCTACTGTGGTGTTTCCGAAAGCCCGTTAGGATTTAAATCTCAGAATGAAGATATTTAAGAAAGAAAGCTACCGCGTTCCCGTGGGTTGATCTCATGTAAAAATGGAGGAAAGCTACCTGCCCTTGTCCCTCCTTTGTGGAGCAAACATAGAAGCCGCGTGAGACGGGCACTGCCGTGGTCGCCGTCTGATGAGCGAAGCCCGAGATCGACTTTGTCAAGTTTCTTTCCACTAAAGACTCCACATGGCCAGAGCTCCGTCCTGGGCCCACGACTTGGCAAAGGCTTGGTGGCGGCAAAACAGCGTTCTTATTTACGCGCTCCCCTTGTGTAGACTTCTCACCGATTTAGAGAGCAAACCTAATTTGGTTTGAAACTCCACAAGAGATTTAATGCCTCATTTACCATATTAGTATGGTTCCATCAGAAATCTTTATTTGATGAAGTCGAAGCCAGTATGACCGTTAAGTGTATTAAAGTTGTCATTACCGGTGATTTGTGAGTTACTTCCTTCATCTTCCGTCTCTGGTCCAGGGAGGACACCATCTCCTCCCCCACACCCCCACTCTAGGTTTGGCATCTGGGAGTTTCCCATAATACTCTGTGCATGTCTGAATCATTGCATTTCCTCCAGTGTTTTATGATTATCTTGTGTGTCTCTGTTTCCACTGCTCCTTCTCTATCTCCAAGACTGTAAGCTTTTTGAGGGCTGGAACTAAGGATTTTGTATTCCCGGTGCTTTATATAGGAATTTGAGTTAGTGTTCCATAAAGGCCTCCTGATGATTGCCTGAATTAGCACTGGATGCTTCCCCCATCAGATAAGCCACTGCAACCTCCTTGGTTAGTTGGTAGCATGCCTGATGCCTTTTCCAAATGGGATACCGGGCAGAGTGGAATGAAGACAGGAACCACTCAAGAAAGAATTTGAAGACAGGAAGCCTGCAAGTTGATGTGGGCGGCCCAGGCTTTTGAAGCTGGTGTCACTAACAGATGAGTGTGTCCTGCTCCACCCTGAAGCAGTCTCCTAGATCTGCCAGTTGTGATTTGAGTTTCTGTGTAGCTAGTCCTGTAAGAGGAAGCACGTTAGAGCTGAACCTTGTAGTCTTCATCGCAGCTGGATTCCCCAAAGTGAAGTTGAGGTTCTGTGATCAGCCAGGGCCCTCTGGTTTAGTTTTCCCAGAGCCTGCTTGTTCCTTGAACAGGCTCCTCTAGGTGGATATAAAGAATTGCCGAGCCCTTTGAGTTCTGAACTGAGAGCGTTGGGCTCTTGATCTTGCAAAGCGGAGCACTAACCCAGGATCAGCACCGCAGAAGCCCAGCAGCCAAGCCACTGGGCTGCGGGCTCTGACGATGTCTTTGCTTACTTAGTTAGGTGTATTTCATTCTCAGAAGAAGGTAAACCGCACAGGAAACAACTGTGTCAAACAAAAACTTAAAAGTCTTCATTTGATTTTTACCATCCAAAGATCTTTCCCTGAGTTTTTCTCGCGAGCACTTTTAAGTTTCCAATTCTGCAGGGCCTGGTTGGGGCCTCGGGTGGGTTCCAGGTGATAGCTCCCACTGCTTTGAGACCACTGCCCTTTTTCTCCTTCCTTCCCTCTTTTCCAAAACTGGCTCCTGATATGACCACGTTCCTTGTCAGTCTTCAGAGCCCACTCTTAAAGGAAGGCTTATGAGAAATACCCAAAAGACTCAACCTAGTAAGACTCCAAGAAATATCGGTTTCCATCCTTATTCTTAAACAAACATATTTTTAACTTTTTCCAATGATTTGTATAGGAACAGATCATCTTAGAACAATAATTTGAGTGGCTACCAAAAGTAGTAATTGCATTTCATTTTTAGGTAAATAGGCATAAAGAGAAAATAAGGCTGCAAGCAGAGACAAAGGAAGCAAAGTGGACCCAACGCTAACCTTGAAAAGCGGCTGTTCCCAGTTATCTGGTGGAGCAGCTGTGCATGGTTATCTTGTCTACAAAGGAAAGATGTCCTAATTTCTGATTCTGTAACTCCAGTCATAAATCTGTTCTATAAATTTTCCCCTGCTATCTCTTTTATAAACATACCAGACCCACCGACCATAGGGAGTGTGGTCCTAAGTCACATAGGCTGCAATTTAAATCCACCAATGCTGTAACGGCTAAGGTATGATGCCAATGAACCTATAAATATTGTAAGCAACTTGGAATTGTTCCTCAATTTTCAGGAAATGATTCCAGCTGAACCCCCTGGCATTACTAAACGGTTCTGGATCCTCCACTGTCTCTGGTGCCTATTTGAACGTCGGGAGTTTTCCCACCCCAGATTTCTGTAACAGGCACTTTCCTATAGAACTGGGAATCAGTCGGCATCATGGCTGAAGGGAAAGAAAAGAATTCATGTGTTCTCATTGCTGCTCCATGCCCTGAAAGACAGTGTTTAAAGTATCAGCTTTAATTCAGGCAAAACCAGTTCCCACAGCACTGTACAGAGGGTCTTCAAAAAGTTTGTTGGGCCATGCATATTATGAAAACATTACACATGGACTTCAAAAGTTGCTTACACCAAAATAAACTCACCATTTAATTCCATTCTCCCATAAACATTTTGAAATGTGTTCATATGCAGCCGTGGCAAAACTGCCTATTGATTGAATTTTTAAGACTTTCAGATTTTGACCCTTCTTGCAATAATTCTTTTTTTCAAAAGATTTATTTATTTATTTGAAAGGCAAAGAGAGAGATCTGTCTTCCACCCGCTGGTTCATTCCCCAAATGGCCTCAGTGGCCAGAGCTGGGCCAGTCCAGAGCCAGGAGCTTCCTCCCAGTCTTCCACATGAGTGCCCAAGTACTTAGGCCATCCTCCAGTGCTTTCCCAGGCACATTCAGTAGACGAAGGAACCACTGAGCTAAACCAGCCCACCCAGGCACATTAAAAGGGAGTTGGATCGCAAGTGGAGCAGCCAGGTCTGGAAGCGGCACCCATGTGGGATGCTGGTGCAGCAAAGGTTTAACCTTCTATACCACAGCACAGGCCCTTGCAATAATTCTGAGTTTTTCAATCACAAAATTTGTTTTCAAATAAAATACTGTTTTTAACTACAAGTTCCATTTATATGGAAACCTCGTGAAATGGGAAAAAGAAGTCTGCAGTTTTTTCTGGACATCCTAAATTATATAATAATAATGGTTGCCCCTCTTACAAACTTTCTATTTGCCAAATGTTGTGAAGTCCCTTATGTATACTACTTATGTTAAATTTTTTATTAACAGTGATTGTACATACTTTTGAACTATAATTCAGCCTTTCAGTACATATGTGCAATGGGTACAAGTCAGGGTAATCAACATTTCCCCTGCTTTGAGGTAACTTTGATTGGACTGTTAGAGCTCCTTTCTTCTATTTGCTTATAAAATATATAATAGGTTGTTGTGAGCTGCAGTCACTCTACTATGCTTTATAGCTCTGATTTGGTACCTTGTGTCCAAGCCCCCCATATTCCCCTATACCCCTTCCAGCCTCTAGTAATCCGTATCCTGTGTTCAGGTTGAGTTATTTTTTAGCTCCCACATAGGAGGGAAGGCATACAGTATTTGCCTGTGTCTGACTTACTTCAGTTAACACAGGTATTTGATGCCTGCATCTCACATTGGAGCCTAGAGTTGTTAGCTCCAGTTCCTTTTGGTCTTTTCAGTCTTTACAAGTTTGAGCCTGTGCCTGTGCTATCTTAATTAAGTCTGTGTTGAAGTCTGTGGAGATAGTCCAAATGGTTTTCCTTTTTCCTCAGTATGTCTCCCTTTGGCCTCAGAAATCATTGAGGTGATAGAAGTATTTCCTGTTTTCTGTGTGTTTGTCTCAAACACAATTTCAGTGTGAATGGTTAAATAAAATCATCTCTTTAGTATTTAAATTAATACCTGTAATCACATTCAGAAGCCAAGAAACTCTTGCCACACAAGTGAACCAGAAAATCAATTGCAAGTATCCAAGATCGAAACTGTACTTTTTAAAAATATGAACCTTGATTTTTTTCTTTAAGATATACGTTTCCATTGTTGATGACATTTGTTTCATTGCATTTATTTATTTGAAAGGCGGAGTTACAGAGAGGCATAGGCAGAGAAAGAGAGGTCTTCCATCCACTGGTACAACACTCCCCAGATGGCTACAATGGCTGAAGCTGAGCCTATCCAAAGCCAGGAGCTAGGAGCTTCTTCCAGGTCTCCCACACAGGTGCAGGGGCCCAAGGACTTGGGCCATCTTCCACTGCTTTCCCAGGCCATAGCAGAGAGCTAGATCGCCAAGTGGAACAGCAGGACTCAAACTGGTGCCCATATTGCATGCCGGCACTGCAGTTGCAGCTTTACGTGTTACACCACAGTACCGGCCCCAAAAATATATTTCAAAACATTCTGTTGCCTAAATGTGGCAGCATATGAGTTTAGCCACATGGGAGATTTTTTTTTTAGAGGTTGATCAACTTTTTTTAAGGATTGATTTATTTATTTGAGAGGCAGAGTTACAGAGAGGGGTCAGACTAGATATCTTCCATCTGCTGATTCATTCCCCAAATGGCCACAACGACTGGGGCTGGACCAGGCTAAAGTCAGGAGCCAGGAGCTTTTGCTGGGTCTCCCACATGGGTGCAGGGCCCAAGGACTTGGGCCATCCTCTGCTGCTTCCCCAGGCCTATTAGCAGGGAGGTGGATTGCAAGTAGAGCTGGAGCTGGTGCCCATATAGGATGCCAGCACTGCAGGATGAGGCTTTAACCTGCTGAGCCACAGCACCAGCCCCTACTTTGGAAAAAAATTCAGCAAAACCCTGTCCATATGCATGCATAACAGACTTATTTCCTTCATATGGTCCCAGATTGGCAGATCACTGGACCTGCATGAACACATCGTTATCACCTGAAATCCATACTCTGCCTTGAGTTCACTGTTGGTGATGTACATCCTAGGGGATTTAACATGTGTAGAGTGACAGGTTTATACCAGTGTAGTTCACCACCCTAAAAAATCCTCTGTCTCTGCCTCCCCACCCACTGACCCCTGGCTCCTCATTCCTCCCTATCCTCTGACCCCTGGCTACCACAGATCTCCATACCTTTGCCTTTTCCACAGTGCCACACACTTGTATTCACACAATTTGTAGCCTTTTCAGATTTCAAGCTTCTTTCATTGAGTAATACGCCCTGGAGTTTCTAGGTTCAGTAGCTTTTTTCTTTTTAGTCTGAGTAATATTCCATTTCACTGGGTTTATTTACCCATTCAACTACTGAAGCACATCTTGGTTGCTTCCAACCTTTGGCAGTTATAAATGAAGCTACTATAAACAGCCACATACAGGTTTTTGTGTAGATGTAAGTTTCCAGCTCATCTGGGTGAAATACCAAAGAGTGCAGTTGCTGGTTGGTAAGAGGATGTTTAGTTTTATAAGAAACTGCCAAGCTGTCTTTCAAAGTGGCTGTAGTATTTGGCATTCCCAGCAGCAGTTCCTGTTGTTCCATATCCTTGTCAGCATTTGGTGTTGTCCGTGGTTTAAATTTTGGTCATTCTTCTAGGTGTGTAGTGGTATTTATTATTTTAACTTGGCAATTTTTGATTACATATGATGTTGGACATATTTTCATATGATTGCCATCTTTATATCTTCTTTATGAGGTGTTTTCTCTGGTATTTTGCATATTTTTAAATTGCTAGTTCATTTTCTAATTGTTGACCCATGAGGAAGGTGTCTTTTGCTACTTTGATTTCTGCAAGTGTTTGACTTGTTATCTTACACTCTGTCAACATTGTCTTTTGAAGAGCAGAGTTTTTTGTTAGGTTTATTTATTTATATTTATTTAAAGGTAGAACTACACACACAAAACACACACAAATACACATATATATCTGCCATCCACTGGTTCATTCCCAAATGCCCGCAACAGCCTGGGCTGTGCAAGGCCAAAGGCAAGAGCCTGGACCCCCTTCCGTATTTCTCATGTGGGTGCAGCAACCCAGCTACTTTAACCATCACTAACTGCTTTCCAGGGTACATTAGCAAGAAACTGGACCAGAAGCAGAGTAAGGACTCAAACCCAGACTTTCCAATGTGGGATTTGGGTGTCCCAAGCAGCATCTTAATGATTGCACTGGACCCCCACCCCCGAAGAGTAGAAGTTTTAAATTTTAATGAAGTTCAACTTATCAATGACTTATTTGATGGATGACGCCTTTGGTATTATATCTAAAAGTCATCTTCATATCCAAAGTCTCTAGATTTTCTCCTTTGTTATCTTCTATGAGTTTTATATTTACCTGAGTTAATTTTCATGAAGGGTGCAAGGGATGTGTTTAAGTTAAATTTTTTGCATGTGGATATCCAGTTGTTCCAGTGTTGGTGGTTGAAAGTCTGTCTTTGCTCTATTATATTGGCTTTGTTCCTTTCAGAGATCTGTTGACTACATTTATGTGGGTCTGTTTCTACTTGTTCTGTTCTGTTGCCAAGATCCAACTGTCTGGATTACTGTAGGTTTAAAGGAACTTCAGAAAAAGTCTTTGAGTAAGGTCAGCCTTCCAACTTTGTTCTTCATCACTGGATTGGCTAATCTGGTTCTTTTGCCTCTCCATGTAAACTGTAGAACCTGTTTGTCACTATCCACAAAATAACTTGCTGGGATTTTGACTGGGAGTGCATTGCATCTAAAAGCCAAGTAGGGAAGATCTGACATCCTGACAATATTGAGTATTCTTATTCATGAATATAGAATATCTCTACTTTTATTTAGACCTTTGGTTATTTATTTCATCAGATTTTCATCACTTTCCCCATATTCTTGTTCATATTTTGTTATATTAATACCCAATTATTTCATTTGGGGAGGTAGTAATATAATTGGTAATGTGTTTATAATTTAAAGATCAGCTTGTCCACTTGTCATATCTGTTTAACTTTTCAGCAATTAATGGATGCCTGGAAGTTGACCTACATCCATATTCAGAAATGTTTTGCCACCTGAGACCTTTGAGGAGGTGAGCTTGGTGATCCAATATATAATTAGTATTGGGGAGACATCTGTTATGCATTTGGCTAATTCCATTATGTTGTGTTTTTTGAATTCTCAAGTTCCTTTATATTATGATGGGGAACAGGAACAAAAGAGAGATTCAGCGAGTGAGAGAGGGAGGAAGAGAGGAAAGAGAGAGGGAGGAGAAAATGGATATGAGCAGCCAGCAGGTCCTCCAAGAGTCCAATCAGAGCAGAAAGGGAGAAAAGCCCGTCTTTCCCAAGAATTCCATGTGAAAAATGCTGGAGGAAAAAAAGAGCATAATTCCCTTTATGGTTATATCCCAAACCCAAACAGGTAGAGCACATGAGCATATGCAGTTGTTGTTGTTGTTGTTTAAAGCGTTTAAGAAGACTGTGATAATACCCAAAGAAAGGTCCTTAGAGAAATGGGTACAGGGCCTCCTGGCATGCCATGGGTGTGCACTAGTTGTTCGGTGAATGAATGCAATTTGGATGGGTGGAAGTAGGAGCGGGGAGGATGTATCAGAGCTTAAAATAGTGTAGAAGGAAGGGGAAGAATGGAATGATCACTGGGGGCATGACTGGTGGGTTTTTTAAGGTGTGATTGGAGATCAAGTTGGAAAGGCAGATTGGGGCTCAGATACAGAGTTGTAAGCAGCAGAGTGAGCAGTGAGTGTGACTGCAGCCTGTGAGGAGCCTCCCCAGAAGTGCACGTGAGGAAAATTAACCTGCCACGGTGTGCGGAATGCTGAGAGACAGAGACAGGAGAGTAGACCAGGTAGGGGCTGTGCAGTGAGAATGAGTGGCAGCAGAGAACATGGAAAGAAGCGTGGATTCCCAGGGCCTGTAAAATGAGAAGTTTCAAGACCAACTGAAAACAGCTGGAGCTGGGGAGTCAGCTTGGGTTTTGAGCTTAGCAACACTGATTAAGGTGGCGCCACAGGGACCAGAGTAAGAAGGTGACCCTGCACCCAAGCGGCTGACAGCCCCATGCCCCTGTGCCCAGGCTGCATTTAGAAGAAAAATGCCGGCCGCTGTGTCTTTTTCAGATGTATAAAATAGGAGAGGACAGCAGCAGAGCTCTGTTGCCTGTCAGACACCTGGCAACAGAACCCAAGCTGAGGGATCAGCAGAGCTGTCTCTGTCCTTTACTTGGCCCAGCTCTTAAGGAGGCCCCTAACCCTGGGCTTGCAGTTTTCCTTGCTGTTCAGACTCCTGCTGTGATCCTTGCTGTACTGCCTGTTGACTGACTTTGACAGGCCGAACCACACAAGGAGACACAAACAAGTAACCTGAAAATATGTTGGCAGTCTCCAGGTTATTAAAAGATCGCCAGAAGTGGATATAGTCTGTACCATTTTTAAAATGTTAAAACTTTTCCAAAGACTCACACTCCTATTGTAGGAGAATAAAACTGTGCACATTGTCAAGAGACTCCTGCTTAGGATGTTTTAGATGGACACGGTAAATTATTACAGCAGTCAGAAATAAGTGTCACCAAAAGTGCTTCCAGAAATTCCATTTGGACTTGAAAGTAGTACTCTCTATAAACTCAGAGTGGATTGTGCCAAAATTAAAAAACAAGAATGAGGCTGGCACCGTGGCTCAATAGGCTACTCCTCCGCCTGCGGCGCCGGCACACCAGCTTCTAGTCCAGCTCGGGGCACCGGATTCTGTCCCGGTTGCCCCTCTTCCAGGCCAGCTCTCTGCTGTAGCCTGGGAGTGCAGTGGAGGATGGTCCAAGTCCTTGGGCCCTGCACCTCCATGGGAGAAGCACCTGGCTCCTGGCTTCGGATCAGCGCGATGCACTGGTCGCAGCACGCCGGCCGCAGTGGCCATTGGAGGGTGAACCAACGGCAAAGGAAGACCTTTCTCTGTGTCTCGCTCTCTCACTGTCCACTCTGCCTGCCAAAAATAAATAAATAAATAAAATAATAAAATTAAAAAAAAAAAAAAACAAGAATGTCAGGTTATCCAACTAGAACAATTTTAGCATGCTAGTAATGAGGAAATGAACTAAAAGACATCTTGTGTCTTTTTTTTTAATTTATTTATTTATTTATCTATTTATTTGAAAGGCAGAGTTACAGAGAGGCAGAAAGAAATCCTCCATCCACTGGTTCACTCCCCAAATGGCTGCAATTGCCGAAGGTGGACTGATCCAAAGCCAGGAGCCAGGAGCTTCTTCCTGGTCTCCCACATGGTTGTAGGGGCTCAAGCAGACCATCTTCTACTGCTTTCCCAGGCCATAGCAGAGAGCTGGATTATAAGTGGAGCAGTGGGATGCCAGCACTGCAGTCAGCAGCTTTACCTACTATACCACAGCTCCGGCCCTGTGTGTCTCTTTTTAGATACTATGATTCTCAGTATTTTCTACTACAAATAAAAAGATGCTCTTTTGGACACTGAGGTTTTTTTATCTGAAGAAGAAAATTATAAAGAAAATTGTCATCATTTCAGTGAAACCTGTTCATATTTCAAAATGGACTATTAAGGATAAATGTTGTTATTATTTCGTATTTCTGATATTAGAGCCGGAACTTAAGCCACCATTGTAGAAACCATGAAGCACTTTCTGTCTGTTAAAACCAGCATATTTCAGAAAACCACCAAATTTCTGCCTCATTTCTCTGGTATTTTCTAGGCATGTTACTTTCAGTGTTACTGTCACTTATAAATCAGGCACTTGTGTGTGCATGTGCGTGTGCAACCTCATTGAATAATCAGTCCGTGTCTTTTCGAAAGGCTGTGTCTAGAGAAGATGTTCCCACACTCCTTTCTGTACTCAAGAGCTCTGTCAGGAGCTGAAGCCGTCAACGCCTTGAGGCCGTTCTACTTTGCAGTGCATCCAGATTTCTTTGGCCAGCACCCCAGAGAAAGGGTAATCATTGACTTGTCTCCTAACTTCTAGGCCATGTGTCTGCTTAGTTTATTAACCTTTGATACAATATAATACAAATAGTTGTGGAAGCTTGCAGTATTCTGTCATGGTGATATAAAACAAAGCTATGAACTAATCTGAAATATAGAAAATGCTACCTTGAAAATTAGTAAATTTTCAAATTAATAAAATTAGTAAAAAATTGAAATACTGAAAATTGAAAATATATTGCTTTTTGTAGGAACTTTTTGTTGTTTTGAACTCAGGATGGTCAATACAAAGGCAGATGCTGTGAGATTACTTCATTGATTCCCTTTGTCTTCATCAATATTGACACATGATTTAACATAAAAAGAAACTCTTGAAAATTAGAACATTATTTTATTTCCATTTACAGCAGAAAATAAATCAGTTTTTGCTTCTTTGCTGTGGGAAAATATTCTGATTATGATATTGCTACACATGTTGGCTATTCAAAGTCAGAACCTTCCTAAGTAATCACTAAATTGAATCAACAGGAGAATGTCCATTACCTTGGGAATGTGTTGATAATTTAAAGTTTTTAGGGACCTGTGCTGTGGCATAGTGGGTAAAGCTACCACCTGCAGTGCCAGCATCCCATATGAGCACAGTTTGAAACCCCGCTGCTCCACTTCTGATCTAGCCCTCTCCTATGGCCTGGGAAATCAGTAGAAGATGGCCCAAGTCCTTGGGCCCCTGCACCCACATGGGAGACCCGGAAGAAGCTCCTGGCTCCTGGCTTTGGATCTTTGGATCGGCGCAGCTCTGGCCAGTCCAGCCAATTGGGGAGTGAACCAGCAGATGAAAGACCTCCCTCTCTCTCTCTCTCTCTGCCTTTCCGTCTCTCTCTGTGTAACTCTGACTTTCAAATAAATAAATAAATCTTTTAAAAAAAGTTTTAGTACCCAACATGCATGGAAAAATCAGTCCAAGTGTAGAGGAAATACAGATGCAACCAGAGACAAAGAAAAAAAAGCAGACTCCTCCTCCCAACACAGACCTTGAAAAGTGGCTGCTTGCAATTAACTAGTGAAGCAACTGCCCACTGTTATCTTGTCTAGGGAGAGAAGAAGTCCTTAGCTCTGCTCCTGTAAACTCCAGTCATAAATCTGTCCTCATAAATCTGCCCCTGGTAGCTCTTTTACAAACATACCGGACCTACCAACCATTGGAAGTGTGGTCCTAAGTCACGCATACTGCAATTTAAACCCACAAACGCTGTTACAGCTAAGGTGTGACACATGAACCTATAAATATTGTAAGAAAACTTGGGATTGTTGCTCAGTTCTCAGGAAATGATTCCAGCTGAGCCCGCAGGCGTAATAAACTGCTTGATCCTCCATTGTCTCTGGTGCCTGTTTGAATGGAGAGATTTCCCCCCCTAGGTTTCTGTAACACAAGCAATAGTTGCATCTTTTTACTTATTTTTTTCTTTATTTGAAAGGCAGAATGACAGAGAGAGAGAGGGAGAGATGGAGGGGGGCGATAGAGATCTACCTTCCACTGCCCTTCATGCCCTCAACAACTAAGGCTGGGCCAGGCCTAAGCCAGGAGCCAAGAACTGCATCCAGGTCTCCCACATGGGTAACAGGGACCCAAGCATTTGAGCCATCATCTGCTGCCTTCCAGATTCATTATCAGGAAGCTGGATTGGAAGCAGAGGTAGGACTCAATCCAGGGCACTCTGAAGTGGGATGTGGGGATCCAAACAGCAGCTTAACCCACTGCACCACACGTATCTTTTTAAACTGAAATTTCTTTCTGTTGTGAAATAGCAAGCTTGGCTTGCTTAATAAACCCTGCATGTTCCAAAGGCCTGGCTTCGGTACTAACCCTTGGATGACTCCTGGGAGGAGAATCCTCAGGCCTTCGAATACACTGCTTGGTAAGAGTGCTTCTGTGTGCCTGATAATCTGAGCCAACAATGTGACTTAGGGCGAACACCTATTTTGTTCACTGGGGCCTTGGGTCTGTATCAGTTTGACCTCTGGCAGGGCTGTACACTGAGTATCTATGGTCAGTCCCTTAGACAGACAGGGACTCGCAGCTAAAACGCACACATACAAGTTTGGTGAGCTTTCCTGTTTGACCACACTTCCCATGTCCTGTCACATCATCGCTAGGGGTCAGATCTCCACCGTGAGATGACAGCTGGAATGGCACTGGGTTCCCCTGGAGTTTTCTGTGTGCACCTTTTCCCATTGCTGAGTTTCCCTGCATCTTTTTGCTGTTCTAAACCATGCCCTTGAGTTTTCACAGTTGTTTCCCAAATTCTGTGAATCCCTCTAGCAAATCCTTGAACCTGAGTGTGGCAGAACAGAGCGCCTGGAGTTTCCTTGTTCTGGGAAACCCACGTATTCATTTGCTTTTTCAGCCCATGTTTACTGAGTGCCTCCCCTGTGCCAGCCTTCACACCTACCCAGCGTCCCATGCATGGCTTGCCGCTGACTTTCTCATGCAAGTGGCGCTGTGCAGTGGGGCTCTCCCAGACTGTCCTGTTTAATACTGCAACCCCACCCAACCCTCCTTTGCAGCATTCCCTCTCCCGCCTCCACAGTCCTTTTTCTCTTTTGTTTCCCTTCTCCTCACCCTGTTTTCTTATTTATTAGATGTACTCTTTCTTTTTCTCCCTTCACTAAAATGCAGGTTCCATGAACTCAGTTGACTTCTTGTCATCACACTTAAGTCTTGTCTGGCCACAGAATCAGGCTCACAGTCCAGGATCCCACAGTAATGCACAGTTTTGTTTTGTTTTGTTTTGTTTTTAATCTTAAATTTAATCTAATTTTAAAATATGTAAAACATTGGTAAGTTTCAAATCAAAGCACAATGCAGTTTACTGAGAAGTCTCCCCTCCCTGTCTCCTCTCTCCCTTCCTATTCATTTCCTGTAGATAATCCTTTCTGTTAGACCCTGCATTGTCCTTCCTGTGTTTCTTTCCAGACAAAATACAAACATGTGGCCTTCTGGAAAAACAAATGTAATTAAGAAGATTTAGTCTTACACAGACAGAAAATGGCCCTCACTTGTTTACAGGTCTCATAGCCCAGAACGTTATATTATTATAAATTTAGCCAACAAAAATAAATGAGTGTTTCTCCTTTCAGATGACTCTGTGTGCCTGAGAAGAGACTCAGAGTGAAAAAGCAGCAGTTGTTCAGGCCGGTCCTCTTCCTCTGCGGAGCTGCTCCTGAACTAAAGCACATTCTTTTTTCCTCTCTTAACACTATCCCCTGGAGAGGCAGATGTTGTAGTGCAGCAGGTTATGCTGCCACTAGGGACACCCACATCCCATATCAGAGTGCCTGAGATAGAGTCCTGGCCCCTCCACTTGCAATCCAGCTTCCAGCTGCTGTGCCTGGGAGGTGGCAGATAATGATGCCCCAAGTCCTGGGCCTCTACTGCCCATATGGCACAACCAGGTAGAATTCTTGGTGTCAGACTTTGGCCTGGCCCAGCCCTGGCTGTTGCAGCCGTTTGGGGGAGTGAAAGTGTCTGTCTGTCTCTGTCTCTCTCCCCTTCAGATAAATAAAAAAAAAAAAATCATTGAAATCAGTCCATGTCAGTTCACAGATACCTTCTACATCACATTCTTTCTCTTTTTATTTCTCCTGTGGTTCCTTAGTACTCCACTAAGTCAGAGGACCCTAATTTATTCAGGCACTTGCCTATGGATGAGCCTTTAAGAGCTCTTTCTATAAGGAGACGTTAGCCTTTTTACTACACAATAAACTGCAGATATTTTCTCCTAGCTGGCTGTTTGCTGTTTGTCTTCTAGTGTTGCCTCCTGTGAGTTTTTTTTTGTGTTTTGAGTTATTTTATTTCTTACATTAAAAAAAAAAAAAAAAAAACTCTGTGGTCTCTAGAGCTATTGCACCATTGGATAGGATAAGCCTAGTTACATGACTGGATTTATCAGTCATTTATTACTTTCAGATAGTTCAGCAGTTAGCCTTTCTCAACACGAATTTAAAAGGGCACTTGGGTAGTATCTTCTCTGAGCACTGTGGTTAGGGGCTCCTGTGCCCCTGTGGAGTTCAGTCCATGCCTTGTTGTTGGATGTGGATCCAGTTTTATCTTTTACCAAAGAGCCATGAAATCCCAACACTTTAGAATATTAAACTTATTTAGTATTCTCAGTAATGTGTTTAAAAGGTCATATATAATTTCCCCCTTGTTCTTTGTGTAAATACCCTTAATATTTTTTTTCCAGGAAGTCAATGAAAATTCTCTGAAGAGATTAAGTGCCTACTTAGAAAACCTCCAGAAACCAGGCTTCAAGTCTTTGAAACCCACTCAGCTTACATTTTATATAAGAGAAACAGACCAGAATCCCTCTGATGGCCAGGAAAACCTTAGTACTTCCGGTACATGTTTTTATTCCTAGTGGGTCCCTCGCAAGCTTCTTGTTAAATGTGTTTATTAATTTTGACATTGCCAGAATACCTTTGTATTGAAGCGTGGACATAGAAAAAGAACATCAGTCAGTTGATAGTTTGGCTAAAGTCAGATTCTGTGGCTGTGTGTGCGTTTGTTTGCCAAACTAAAGTGTTCCTATTTGCTCCTTCATATCTGTGTGTTTTAAGTGCTAAGGGTATCTTTTACAGTCTATATTTTTAAAAATTTTAATTATTTTAATTTTATTTGAAAGGCAGAGGGATAAGAGTGGCAGACAGATATCTTCCATCCAGTGGTTCACTTCCCAGATTCCCACAACAACCAGGGCTGGGCCAGGACGAAGGCCCAGATCTCCATCCCAGCCTCCCACATGGTGTGGCACATGGGTGGCAGGGACTCTACTTGAGGCCATCACCACTGCCTCCCAGGATGCACATTAGCGGTTAGGTCAGTCAGAAGTGCAGCAGTCAGGACTCGAAGCAGGCACTTCTATAGGGGACGCAGGTGTCCCAGGCAGAGACTTCACCGCTGTAGCAAACGCCTGCCCCTGCAGTGTACCTTTCTAAAAATACAGCTTGCATTCCCTTACAGCCTTCACAGGACCCTGCAAGGATAGCACTGTTTGCCCAGTTGTAATTTAGTGAAATTCAAAGACTTTCCCAAGACCATAGAAATAGAATCTGGGTCTTGAACACATGTCTTTTAACTCTAACCTTGTTGTTTCTAAGATTAAATGAATCTTAACATCCAGACTTCTTTCCAGTACCTTTCTTCACTGCTTTTAGTCCTGATCCAGTGACGCTTAAAATTAGAACAAATATTTAGGTACAGATCCCTAAAGGCCTTTTGTTTCCCTAAGTATACTTCCTTTTTTGATTGTTGAATAAACAACTGTTTTTAGAATAATCTTTAAATTAAAGATCGAGTGAAAACCTTCTGTGCATTCAGGCTAAGACAAGTAGAAAAGGCACTGTAATCTTATTTTTAGCAAACTGTTACACATTTCCAAATTTGGTAGGTCTTTTGAAACCTAGGATCTATTTATTTCTAGCTCTGCCAGTGACTAACTGTGTGACCTGAACTTCTGGGTCTACATTTACTAAAATGAAGGAGTTGGGTTCTTTGTCAAGGTCATTCACACTGGAGATCCTGAGTGTGGCTACCTAATGTATGCCAGTTCTCAGGACCTCGGATGAGAGGAGGAAGAACTTGACCTGAAAATAGGTTGCAGACAGCTTCCCACCAGGCTCTCCAGGGACTAACATTTGATAGATAGAATGATTGGCCTGCCTTCTCCCATTCTCCCGTGACTGAATATCACAAATTCCTTCCTTGCTAGTATTTCCACTTACTCCAACTGAGAGTTTTATTAAAAATAACTCCTACTCTTCATTATTCAGAGACTACAAGTCAACTGGTAGGCCTTTTGTAAAGGAACAGCTGCACCAAGAAGGCTGTCAGTAGTAATAATGACAGTTATTTGTCTTCTACACCGCTTTGTTTGGAAATGTAGATAACCATTATTGATTTAAACCATATGCACTTGCTGTTCTTAGCCACTAGAGTCTGTGAGGAATTGAAACACTCTGTTTGCTGGCCTACGACCAAAGAACCATATAGATTAGTGCTCCTGTTAGCAGCAGCAGGGTTAGGCCAGGAGTTAAGGACACGTCATTTTTAGGCGTATGA
The DNA here is from genome assembly GCF_964237555.1 of Oryctolagus cuniculus. NCBI lineage: Eukaryota > Metazoa > Chordata > Mammalia > Lagomorpha > Leporidae > Oryctolagus > Oryctolagus cuniculus. The sequence continues at coordinate 112,062,181 of NC_091441.1, read as the reverse complement.
TCTACTGAAGATTCCTGGTTTCTCCAGGAGGAAAATGGAATTTATGGAGGTAAAGTACATCCTGTATGGCTTTTTAAAATAAAAATATTATCACGAGCCTGTTTTTATTTGTATGTGTTTGGGAGAATCAAGCTCATTTCTACAGCCACAGCTGCTACTACTACTACCAGCATCAGCTTAAATATTGAATATAGATGTTAAAGAGTAAACTGAATATGGAAGCTCAGAGTGACACTTGGAAAGTTTCAGCAAGTCAGGGACAAAACTGGTTACCAGAACTAAAGTTTCTTCATTCCTAACCCAGAGGTTGATTCACAGACTATGTATCTTCATTCTTTTTTACAGATACCTCTATTAGTCATGTTTGCTTTGCCTTTAACACAAAGATTGGTGCTCTGACAAAAATTTAAGACTTTTTATTCTTTAAAATTTTTATTGTTCATAAAATTAGAATAAAATGTTTTTCTAGTTTTTATGTTTGGAACATTAAAACTCAATCAGGCTTTCACTGATAATTAAGAAGGTAGTAAAGTAAAATGTTTGCTAGTGATTATTTTAAATATTGATTTATTTGAAAGGTAGAGAAATACAGACTTATCTCCCACCCACTGGTTCATTCCCCAAATGCCTGCAGCAGACACAGGACTGAACTAGCCTGAAGCCAGGAGTCAAGAACTTAATCCAGCTCTCCCACATGGGTGGCAGGGACCCAAGTACTTGAACCTGCTGCCCATGAGGGTTCACCTTAACAGGAAGTTCAAATGAAGAATGGAGCCAGGACTCAAACCCAGTCACTCTGGTGAAGGCTGCAGGCATCCCAAGCAACAGCCTATCACTGTGTCAAATGCCTTCCTCCTGATTTTTACACTGAAATTTCAACAGCAACTTTGGATCATTTATACAGTGAAATCCTTCAAGACATAAATGGTTTCTTCAGCTCTACATCTTTTTGGTGATCTATAAAGAAATAAACCTTATTTGTAGAATAAATTATAAAACAAGGATTTACTAAGAACTCATTGTGAATTAATGGTAAAACAAATAGCTGTAGCCAGCTCTGGATGAGTAAAGACAAAAGTCCTCTAATTTTAGTTGATGATTAATTTTTAAATCACTCATAAAGCAAAAAGAGATCACAGAAAAATGAAATTAGAAATGGTAGAAAACATGCAACATATATGACAAAGATGATGTTAGTATATAATGAGTTCTTACAAACAAACAAACAAAAAAAAAAAGCAGTCTCCATTACAAAAATAGGCAAAGGCAAATAACAAACCAAGAAATAATGCATAAAAGAAGCCACTATAAGTATAAAAATGTATACAGTATTCCAATGCAAACTGAAATAATTAGGTACTATTTTTTGCCTATTAATATTTTTTCTTTTACTGATAACACATATGGTGAGAGTATGCTTTCATACATTATTGGTAGGGGTGTAAATTCAATTAAGCTTTTTCTAGAATGCAGTTTGAAATTATCTCTGCAAATCTAGAAAATTCCTCTTCTCAAAATGTCTCTTAAGGAACCATTAAAGAATATGTTCAGGGTGCAGGTGATTCACCTGGCAGTTAGGACACCTGTGTCCCACACCTGAGTACCTGAGTTCAATTCCTGGTTCCAGCTCCTGACTCCAGCTTCCTACTAGTGCAGACCCTGGGAGATAGTAATGATGGCTCAGGTAACTGAGTTCCTACCACCCCTTTGGGAGATCTGAATTGCATTCCCCACTCCTGGCTTCAACCTCCACCTAGTCCTAGGCATTGCAGGCATCTGGGAAGTAACCACACATAAGTTATCTATTTATCTTTCTGTTCCTCTCTGTCTCTCTGCCTTCCAAATAAATTTTTTTTAATTTTAAGGAATATATGCAGTCTTATAGAAGCATTTTTGACTGTATGGCTGGCTTTTCATTAGGTTAAGTAATTAACCAATTAAGATAAATTAAGTGGGGGGCCAGTGTTGTGATGCAGCAGATCAAGCCACTGCTTGCAATGCCAGTGTCCCATATTGGAGTACTGGTTCAAGTCCTGGCTACTTGGCTTCGAATTGAGCTGCCAGCTAATGTACCTGCTAAGGCAGCAGAAGATAGCCCAGGTACTTGGGGACCTACCACCCCTGTTGGAGGCCTGGATGGAGTTTCTGTTCCTGGCTTCAGCTTGGCCACGCCCTGGCTTTTGTGTCTTTGTGGCCGTTTGGAAAGTGAACCAACAGATGGAAGATATCTCTCTCCTCACCCCTCTCTTTCTCTCTCTCTCCCCATCTCTAATATTCTGCTTTTCAAGTAAATAAATCTTTTTGTTAAGAAAAAAGATTAAATCTGTGTGGAAAGCCGAGCTGGTATCTCTAAGAATGATTTAAATTGTGCTTTCATCAAAGACAAAACACATCTAAGCCTTGTATGGAATAGAGAAAACCTGAAAGCAAGTTGTATGTCCATCACTATAGGAAATGTTAGATGATACTATCATTGTTACAAGGACTAGACAAGACAGTAGCTGTTAAAAAGAATGAGGTTGATTTAGTCATTGAATGTCAAAGGGTCACCATTATCAAGTTTGAATTAACCTGTTCAAAACCTACACAAAGCAACTTCTGAATAATCTATTCAAGCTGAGTAGATGTGTGCTTGTGTTAATGCATGTGCATATGTTATATACGATACACACGTAGAAAAGATCTCCACATGTGCTGCCCAGTAGAACTTTCAGCAGTGGAGGAAATGTCCCATACCTCTGCCACCCAACACACAGCCCCATGTGGCTACTGAGCACTTGAAATGTGGCCAGTAAGACTGAGAAACTGAACTTTAGATTCGTTTTAATTTTAATGAATTTAATTTTAAATAGCTAAGTATGCCTCATCGCTAACATACTAGTGCAGATCTGGAAGAATATGTGCCTGTTAGAGTGGTCATATCTGATAAAGGCATAAGATTCTAAAGTTATATATTTATAGATACATAGATAAATATATACATATATATTACTATTTGTCTCTCTAGTTTTACAATAAGCATGCACCTCCATACTTCTTGTGTAATTTTCAGAGCTAATTAGAAACACTTGGCTTGGTGTCCATTCACTCTTCATTCTTGACCTCCTGTAGCCTGTGTTTCTTTACCTTGGCATGGTTGGTAGGAATGCTGATTGAAAAGATATCTAAATTCCCTAGAAGCTTGCCTAACACCCAGTAAATGGAAAAAACAAACCAACCAAACCAGTGGGTTTCCTTTCAGTAACTTAATTGAGATTATAAAATTTAGCCCAACATTAAAATTGGATTGTGAAGCACTAAATTTTACAGAAAAAGTTAAATCATTCCTCAAAATACTGGATTACTAGCTAGTTAGGTGGGCAGATCTGAGGGCAGTCTCTTGTAATAAAAAGAAGATTCAAGATGGGTTGCTGTAACCACTGAGATTAGATGACATGGCCCCCTCCTCATCTGAGTTACTGTCACAGTGCAGGCACTGTCCTCCTTCTGTCTCTCTCTCTCTCACTCTGTGTGTGTGTGCATGTGTGTGTATTAGAAACTATCTTAGGTGGACACCTGCTCATAAGAGAGCGCCTTTGTCTCATAATAAGAGAGACCATATTTATGGGCAGTATTGAAAATATCCTGAATCCCCTTCTTAAGCTGGGAAGAATTTGGTTATTGGTGCTAAACTGGGACAGGGCGCTGCCAAGAAAGGAATTCAGGAAAGTAGAAATCATGTGGTGCCATTTCAGAGAAGCCAAGTAATTCTCCATTTGCAGATGATTTACAACAGGATGAATTTAATCAGTGACGGAATGTTCTAAACAGATTTTGATTTTATAAATGTTGCATGAAAAATATTTTTAAGGTAAGGCAAATAATCATCTGTATTAATTGTTTGGGGGAATTATATTCTCTAGGATTTCGAGCAGTCAAATTTACTTTGCACACCAGAGATCTGCTAAGCACAGTATTATATATTCTCAACTCCTGCAGTTTATCTGTTGAACATATCCAAAGCTTGAACACTAATGTACGTTCCCAGCCTCTCAAAGAAGTTAAAAGGACGTCAGACAGGCCCATCAAGTGGGACAAGTCTTACTACTCCTTCACTGGATTTAAGGATCCTGATGAAGACCTTGAGCAAGTCTCGAGAATGGAAACAACCTTAACGTACGTAAAAGTTTTCATTTAACACAACTGTCCTCCGTGGTTCATCTTTAAAGTCTAATTTTCCAGCATGCATCTTTTCCATTTGGTTTATCCAGGAACTGTTAGGAAGAAAGAGGATCCATGTTTCTTACTTAAAATTGCCAGAATACATCCAACTGCTTTTAATTTTTTAGTTTTTGATACCAAACACAAGCAAGAGAGATTGTTTGAAGTTTGTTTTTTGTTTTGTTTTGTTTTGTTTTGTTTTGTTTTTGACAGGCAGAGTGGACAGTGAGAGAGAGAGAGAGAGAGAGAAAGGTCTTCCTTTACCATTGGTTCACCCTCCAATGGCCGCTGCTGCCGGCATGCTGCGGCCGGCGCACTGCGCTGATCCGAAGGCAGGAGCCAGGTGCTTCTCCTGGTCTCCTATGGGGCGCAGGGCCCAAGCACTTGGGCCATCCTCCACTACACTCCCGGGCCATAGCAGAGAGCTGGCCTGGAAGAGGGGCAACCGGGACAGAATCCGGCGCCCCAACCGGGACTAGAACCCGGTATGCTGGCGCCGCTAGGTGAGGATTAGCCTATTGAGCCGCGGCGCTGGCCTGAAGTTTTTAAAATTCTATTTTTAAAGTATTTTAAGCTTCTTTACATGTTAGGCATTTCCAGTTTTTTGTTTTTTTGTGTGTGTGTTTTTGTAGAGCTCTATAGTAATTTAATGTATTGATCTGTACATAAAGAAAAGTTCATTGGAGACACTGTTTAAAAATACCATCCTAACAGAGATTATTGAGAATTAATAATTCTGCTAAATCTTAAAAATCATGTATAAAATATTTCTTTATCCTTTGGCAAGCCTTGCTTGTGAAGCCACCATTCATGCTTTTTGAGTCATTTCTGCTCTCTAAAGAACAGGCACACTGTGCTTCTACAGTTGAATCTAAAGAGCCCAGTGACTTACTGAAAGATTGTCAGGCACTGTAGCACAGTAAATGATCCTTGATCCTCCCCCAGTTCCTGTGTGGATTATCCACACAAACCCTAGCATTCCTCCCCTGTTACCCAGCTAGATCTCAGTCAACAAGCGAAGGCAGGGTGTGGCTCTGTGAGACCCATCAGCCTGCATAGCTGATAGATAAATCACCTCCTTTGGTCTGTAGACAAACTGAGATGAAAACAGGCTTGGGAGTGCGAATGATAGACCAGAAGTAACAAGAGAGTAAGAAGTGAGAGTAGTAGTGAACAGCAGTCACAATGGCATAGATGCTGATGAATTTAGAATTTGATTTAGGAAGACGGAGGAGACGGGACTGCAAGTCAGTTGCACAGAGGCTGCAGTAGGAGCTGAGCTAGAGTTCGGTGAGCGTGAGCTAAGCCAGATGTGCTCAGCCTCGTACCTGTTGGGATCCAGCACCTGAAACCTCTGCTCACACGCTCATCATCTTACTCTGTTCCCTAGCATTGGGAATGCATGGTCTGAAGGGTACAGACAAAAAGTGATATTGGATAAGTCAAGGCAGAAAAGCAAAAATGGCTTTGTTAAACCTTTACTCAAACTAAGGGGTTTAAGGATTAAGTATTGGGACCTGCACTGTGGCGCAGCAGGTTAAAGCCATGGCCTGTAGTGCTGGCATCCCATATGAGCTCTGGTTCGAGCACTGGCTGCCCTGCTTCCAATCCAGCTCCCTGCTAATGCACCTGGGAAAGCAGCAGGTGATGGCCCAAGTGCTTGGGCCTCTGCACCCATGTGGGAGACCCAGAAGAAGCTCCTGGCTTCTGGCTCCTGGCTTTGGGTCCCTGGCTTCAGCCTGACCCAGCTCAGGTGTGGCAGAAGCCTTTGTTAATTAAACTTGTTTCTAACTAACCTGATTATAAAGTTGTGGTAAAGACTTTCCCAAGGTCAGAAGAAGAAAGGAGGATCCTGTCCTGGGAATGAAATGTAGTTGTTATCTGCTTGCCTGTGAAGTTATTATCTGCTTAGGTTCCAGCTTATTAACACTAAGGGATGGCTAGACAGCATAGGGCTCAGTATGTGTGTGGAAAATCATCATCAGTAACTCCATATTCATGCTGCATACTGCATCAATTGCTGTGGCTGCCATGTAACATTAGAATATCCAAATATATGCATGTAACCATACAAGGGAGAAAAAGAAGCTAAAACCATTTATAAGGAAATACCCCTCTTTGTTCAGGGTTCAGGCTTTTGGATAAAAAAATTCCACCTGGGCCTTAAGCCAGCATAAATAAAGACTACTTCCTGTTAAAGGCCTTGGTGTCTTGTCTCTGTACATGAATCCTGCTACACCAGCTATTGTGGACATTTGGGAAGTGAACCAGCAGATAGAAGCGCTCGCGTTCTCTCTCTCTCTCTCTCGCTCTCTTTCAAATAAGCACATACATATTTACCAAAAAATTAAGTATTTAAGAATGGCAGAGAAGCATCTAGTCTGTGTTTTATAGTTGAGTGTTTTATAAGGTACGATTTTGATCTGGAGCTACACGTGCAGCTGTGGTGAAAAGTTTGTCCTACAGACCCAGGAGTAAGAGTTAGCCAGCTGGAAAAGTAATGAAAACTGCAAAAGGCCAGTTCAAGCAAGTACATGCTGTTCAGCTAGGTTCCTTCTCTAAGCTGGGTATTTATAATTTCTTTGTGTGTAGTTCATCCAGTGGAATTCCCAAGTCTCTAATAAGACTTTCCTACATTATATTTTATTACATTATACTAGATAGTTCTTATAAATAGGGATGATGTTTTAATCATCCCCGTTTATTATTCTACTTCCTAGACTCATAGAACAGGGCCAGTATTTTTATTGAACTGAATTGATGACCTGTGGAATGAATGTGAATGTGACAAGAGAACTCAGGATTTACTATGGAAATGTAAAGTAGCTAATGCAGGCGAGAGCGGTAAAAGTGACGCAGCATTGAATGTAGTTCATTTAGCCATTCACTAGAAGATGTGTGCTGATTTTAGCTGAGATACATTTGTCTCAAGGAAAAACTTCTGCGTTTAGACAAGTTTCTTTTTACTCTGGATCTTGATTTACTCCAAGATAAACTTTGTTTTAAATTCAAGCTATCATTTATTTACTTATTTGAATATGTATTATTTATTTGAAAGGTAGAGTGATTGGAAAAAACAGAACAAGAGAAAGAGATCTTTCATCTGCTGATTTACTCTCAAATACCCATAACAGTCAGGGCTGGGTCAGCCCCAGGCCATGACCCAAGAATTGCATCTGGGGTCTCCTACCTTGGTGGCAGGAACCCAACTACTTGGGCCATCATTTGCTGCCTTCCCAAGTGCCTTAGCAGGAAGCCTAATTGGAAGCAGACGACCCAGGACTCAAACCAGCACTCCAGTATGAGATGCAGGCGTCCTAAGTGGCAGGTTAACCCAGTACCTAAAGAGCACTCTGCCCCAGGCCCTCATGCTGACAGTTAGCAGGACAAGCTCAAAGAATGCATTTCACTTGTTATCTACCCTTTCAGAGGATATCACCTTAAACAGTGGAAATTGAGCAGTCTTAATTTGTTGATCATTGTTTTCTAATCTAGTTGTCAACAGCTGTTTATCTTGACAGATTAGGTTAACCCATTATTAGCTACCTAAAACCTTTCTTTTCTTAGCTTCATAAAGTAAAATTAATAATGATATAACATTATAGTAGATGGTATGTCTAGTCTTTTAAAATGATAATTGCATTTATATTGTTTTTATTTATTTGAAACATGACACAGAGAGAGATCTTCCATCTGCTGGTTCACTCTTCAAATGCCCATAGTAGCTTGGGCTGAGCCAGGCTAAGCCCAGGAGACAGGAACTCCATCCAGGACTCCCACGTGTCAGGAACTCAAATACTTGAGCCATCATCTGCTGGCTCCCAGGTACAGCAGCAGGAGGCTGGATCAGAAGCAGAGGCAGGACTTGGTCCCATGTTCTCCCATATGGGACGTGGGCATCTCAGGTGGTGGCTTAACTCAGCATCACTGTTAAGCCATTACTTACAATGCAAGTATCCTATATGAGCGCCAGTTGGAGTCTCAGCTACTCTGCCTCTGATCCAGCTCCCTGCTGAAGTGCCTGGGAAGGCAGCAGAAGGCGGCCCAAGTATTTGGGTCCCTGCCACCCATGTGGGAGACCTAGATGGAATTCCAGGCTCCTGGCTTCAGCCTGGCCCAGCGCTGGCTGTTGTGACCATCTAGGCAGTGAAACAGCAGATAGAAGATTTCTCTGTGTCTGTAACTCTTTCAAAATAAATATTTTTTTTAAATGGACAGAATTGAAGGTAGAAGCAGTTATATAGTAATATTGAAAATGTCAATACTTCACTCACAATAATGTAACAACCAGACAGAAGTAATTGAATAAACCAACTGTGCATAATAGACACAGTACACTCTACCAAAAAAACCCAATACACTTTAGATTAATGGGAATGAGGCCGGCGCCGTGGCTCACTAGGCTAATCCTCCGCCTAGCGGCGCCAGCACACCGGGTTCTAGTCCCGGTGGGGGCGCCGGATTCTGTCCCGGTTGCCCCTCTTCCAGGCCAGCTCTCTGCTGTGGCCCAGGAGTGCAGTGGAGGATGGCCCAAGTGCTTGGGCCCTGCACCCCATGGGGAGACCAGGAAAAGCACCTGGCTCCTGGCTCCTGCCATTGGATCAGCGCGGTGCGCCGGCCGCAGCGGCCATTGGAGGTGAACCAACAGCAAAGGAAGACCTTTCTCTCTGTCTCTCTCTCTCACTGTCCACTCTGCCTGTCAAAAAAATAAAAAAAAAATAGATTAATGGGAATGAAAATAGCATACAGCACACAGTACAACACATGGGAGGGAACACAGTACTAAGGAGGAAATTTATGGCTATGAATACTTCATAGAAAACAAGGAGACATCAAGTCTACAGCCTACCTTTACAGCTTACATGTCTCAAAGATCAAACTAAACCCAAAGCTAGCAGAAGAAAGGAGATACTATTCAAATGGACATACACGAAATAGAGGGAAGAAAATGAAGAAAATCAGTGAAGCCAGAAGTTGCTCTTTGAAAAGAGAAAAAAGCGGCCAGCGCCACAGCTCAATAGGCTAATCCTCTGCCTGCGGCGTCAGCATACCGGGTTCTAGTCCCGGTCGGGGTGCCAGCTCTCTGCTATGGCCCTGGAGTGTAGTGGAGGATGGCCCAAGTCCTTGGGTCCTGCACCTGCATGGGAGACCAGGAGAAGCACCTGGCTCCTGGCTTCAGATCAGCACGGTGCGCTGGCCACAGCGGCCATTGGAGGATGAACCAACGGTAAAGGAAGACCTTTCTCTCTTTCTCTCTCTCTCTCTCGCTGTCCACTCTGCCTGTCAAAAAAAAAAAAAAAAAAAAAGAAAGAAAGAAAGAAAAAAGCAACAAGGATTGACAAACCTAAATTTAGTTGGGCTAAAAAAAGAGACTCACATTACTGAAACGAGACATCAAAGTGGAAACATTACTAATTCTACAGAAGAGTATAAGAGTACCATGAGCAGTTGTATACCAACAAATGGATGACCTAGATAAAGCAATTCTAGAAACATAAAAACCGCCAATACTAAGCCATAAAGAAATAGAATATCTCAATAAGCCTATAACTAGTCAGGAGATTGCTTCAGTAATTGAAAATTATTATCCAACAAATAGAAGACCTGTATCCAGTGGCTTCACTAGTAAATTGTGCCAAATATTTAAAGAAGAACTAACCCCAATCCTTTTCAAACTTACCCAAAAAACTGAAGAAGGAATATTTCCTACCACAGTCTGTGAGGCCAGTATTAATCCTGACACCAGAGTCAGAGAGTGCAAGCAAAGAAAACTGCAGACCAGTATCATTTATGAACACTGATGCAAAATTACTGCACACTGTACTAGGAAAACAAATTCAGCAACCTGCTGAAAGGATTACATACCAAGACCAAGAGAGATCTATTTATCCCTCGGTTACGAGGACAACTTAACACACAAAAATAAATCCATGCAGTATATCACAGTAACAGAATGAAGGAAAAAAGAAAACAAATGACTGTCTCAAATTTTTGCAGGAAAAGCATCGTGATAAAAATTCAGCAGGGTTGGAATAGAAGGAAATTATGTCAACATCATAAAAGCCATATATGAAAAGCCCACACAGCATACTCAATTTCACATTATACTCAATGGTGAAAGACTAAAGTGTTTCCTCCAAGCTCAAGATCAAAGCAAGGATGCCCATTTTCACCACTTCTGCCCAGCCTATAACTAGAAGTCCTAAGCAGAGCCATCAGGCAAAGAGAGGAAGGGAAGGAGGAAAGGAAGGAAGGAAGGAGGGAGCGAGGGAGGGAGGGAGGGAAGGCAGAGGCAGGAAGGCAGGCTATTTACTGGAAAGGAAAAAGTAAATTCTCTGTCCACAGGTGATCTACTCTTATATGTAGAAAACTCTGAAGATTCCATACACAGGCAAGTAATAGGGTAAATGGGGGAAATTAGACACAGGCATAGAAATTATTATACAGATAGTCTGAATGCTTCAAAAAGAGATGCTGAGAAAGTACTATGGCCAACTATGGGACAAGAATCAACGGAGAGCATACCCAGGAAGGTTTCAGAGGAAAAAGTTCTTGACTGCCAGTTTGTTTTCATCCTGAGTGGAGGAAGACATCACTCAAAGATACTTAATGGGAACTCCCATTGCCACATGGTTCTGTCTCCTGGACTGTGAAAACAGCTCCTTCGAAAGGAGTTTTCCTTTCCTGCAGCCTGGAATCTGTATTCCCGCTAATGCGCATTCTCACTTTATGAAAGGATTTTACCCATCACTCCCCTTAACAGCTCACTCATCACTCAGAAGAGCATTTCCAGTTTGTAGCCTGCAGCTCCCCAGATCTTCACGAAAGTTCTTTCATCATTTGGTGAAGGTTTCTGGAGGAGAACAGGGAATGCCAGTAACAGATTTTTAGCAGTTTTTCAAAGATGGAAAGCAGGTGGGATCAGAACTGTGGAGAAACAAGCCAACCTAAAGGCCCACCGTCAGCTCTAGAATTTTTTGTCCTGGAAGGTCCAGCCAATGCAGAAAGAAAAGGAAGTGGGGAAAGACAGAAGCATAATTGAACGATTTATGATTGACCCCAAGAAAATCCAAGAGAATTTTATTTTCAGCAATCTTGTTTGGCAACAGAGGAAGCCAGCGCTATCTAATATAAGCAGAAAATAAATGACAGGGTTATCAAGTGTCATGTGTTGTTCACAGGAGGATTGGAGAACATGGTTAAGAAAAGGGCCTGCTGCCTCTGAGTGCAGGGAGACTCCCATTTTGCTGGACGTGGTTTTGTGCGGAGTCCTGCTGTAAGAATAAAGCTATCTACCTATTGGAATTGTTTTACCAGAAGAGCAACACAGGGACCTCTGACAGTGAAAAGCTAATAGACACAAAAAATAATTCTGCTGTTTATCTCATCATGACCTGATATTTAGGGATGTAAACAAAGACAGTCTCTTATGTAACTATAGGATAATTGTAGAAATCAGGAAATTAACATTTGATTGTGGCAGTCTTAGCCCATTTCTAGCTCTTACTGAACTGTCACTCATTTTCTGAGCATCACTCTTTATTAGGCAAAGAACATCTTGGCTTGTGACCCCATTTGGTTCCATTTCTGTTCCTCTTCTTTAACCAGAGTATTTCCTCTACACTGTCTTCTCTTTCATTACACCAGTGAGTACAAACCAGTTGTGCTGTAGAATATTCCTTGTTTCTTCATGATCAGAGGTTATTGAGCTTCTCGTCAAGAATAGCACAGATGAGATGAGTGGTTTTCATGGCGGGTTTATGTGGTGATACTAATGCGTCATTTGATTAACGGGATGCCTCACTATGTTCTCCACAGCAAAGGGAATTTTTCTTCATTTCATGAGATATGTAGGGCCACATAGATATGCTTTTCCTCTTCAGATTTCCCCCTTTCCCCTGGCTTTCATAGCACTTGAGTCTTGTCTGGGTCACAGGACCCTGCTGGCTGATGAATATCAGTTTCTTAATTTCGTATGCTTTCAGGTGGACCTCTCCAGCCCTCCTGTAGGGACCCAGAGATCCTGAGCAGTAGCAAGCACACCTTGTGTCGTGGTGATTACAGCTCTGAGTGAGAGATGGCTTCCAGGGGCAGAGCTGCACTCTGGGCAGCCATGCAGGCTGTCTTGCAGCTCTTTTCTGAGAGCTGATCCCTTAAAGCATTGTTTTGTATTTATTTTTTCGCATACACTGTTAAGGCGAATAATCTGATAAATGCAAAGTTAGCATCTTCCTGTGGAGCCTGTTACACACCTGTAGTTGAGACTGGGTCTCAGTGGGCATTTGGTTGGATGGAAAGGACTGGAGGGTGCATGAGCACTGGGGTTATAAGGAGACCCACCTGGACAGACAGATGTGTTTGGAGACTTTGGAGCAGAAGGACTGGATTGCTAAGGGCTGACCAGTGGGAGGACTTGGGTAGTGAGACGAGGAAGCAAACCTTGTGAGCTCCGGCTACTCACATCCAAGGTCAAAATAAAGGGAAAAGCTGGATTTCCCCCACACACACACACAAAATAACCTTTGGTGTATTCCTCTTTACTGTCTCCATTCTCACTAGGGACATCTTTTGAGTTTGCCTTTTATACTTTATCACCTTGACCAAAATGTTCTTTGTTTCACTTGCTGTATAGTTATTATTGATTCTACCCTACATGTTTATGGCTGACCTAAGTGAACATCTGTCATAGCCTACTGAAAGTGACAACAAACATGAGAGGTTTTGAAGCATCTATTAATTCTCCTGAATTATCCCATCTCTGGAAATATGATGATAGATGTTATTAAAGTTTAATGTTTTGAATGTAAAGGAAGTTGTCATCACTGGGAAGTGATCAGACAGGTGCTGACTGTTGTCCAAGCAAGGTATCATAGAAGTGGATGTTTCTCTAGAAAAACAGACTTAGGAAGAGGAGCTTTCGATGGAAAACCTGACGTGAGGCAGTGCCTGCATCTTGTAATGGTAGATATGTTTGTATTGTCACTAGTCTTTGAAAAGCATCCATCTCTGTTTTTCCTCTCCAGATCCTGGTTAGATAACAATGGAAAATGTGCTGTTAAAAAGCTGAAGAACAGTTTGCCACTTAGGAAAGAACTAGATCGTTTAAAAGATGAACTCTCTCATCAATTGCAACTCTCAGATATCAGGTACTGCAGAAGAGAGAACCTAACTTAGAGATGAAAAACACGTATTTGCATCTTTATTCTGATAACTAAATTTTCTTCACTTTTGTGAATGCATGTCCCTCTAAGTAAGAAAACTTTTACTAACTTCTTGTTTAAAATCTTAGAAGTGGGGGCTGGTGTTGTGTTGTAATAGATTAAGCTACCACCTGTGACACCAGCATCCCATATGGATGCCAGTTCGAGTCCCAGATGCTCCACTTCCAATACAGCTCCCTGCTGAGGGTCTGGAGAAAAAAACAAAAGACGACCCAATTGCCTGGGCCTCTGACACCCACGTGGGAGACCTGGATGAAGAACCTGGCTCTTGGCTTCAGCCCAGCCCAACCATGGCTGCTGCAGCCATTTGTGGAGTGAACCAGCAGATGGAAGATCTCTTCCTTTCTGTGTCTCTCCCTCTCTTTCTGTTTCTCCCTCTCTCTGTAACTCCATCTTTTAATTAAATAAATAAATATTTAAAAAAATAAAGTATTGGAGGTGGCAGGGAGCAGGCGTTTGGCCTAGTGGTGCAGATGCCCATGTCCCACACTGCAGTGGTTCTAGTTCTAGCTCCTGACTCCAGCTTCCTGAGAGTGCACACCCTGGGTCGGAGTGGTTATGACTCGAGTACTCAGATCCCTGCCCCAATGCTGGATTGAGTTCCCAGCTCCCAGCATCAGTGTGACCCAGTCCTGCTAGGGGCATTCGTTCTCCCTCTCTCTCGCTTTCTGCCTCTTTCTCGTTCTATCTGTCCCTCTCAAATAAATAGAAAATGATAAAAATAAAATCTTGAAGGAAGGTTTAAGTATTGACATTGTTAGCATAATAGTACAACCTTTTTATATGATCGATCTTATAAAAAAAAATTCCTTTCCATAGACACATGCAAAAAAAATTATGTACCAATCATGTAAGACTGGTATTTGAGTTTAAAAAGAAGGGAGAAGAAGGTGGGCACCGCGGTGCAGCAAGTTATCAACCCGCACTCGGGATGCCTGCATCCCATGTCAGAGCGCCAGTTCAAGTCCCAGCTCCTCCGTGTCCCATCCAGCTTCCTGCTGATGCATCCTGGGAAGCAGTGGGTGACAGGTCCCTGTTTCCATTTGAAGACCTAAATGGAGTTCTGAGCTCCTGACTTCAGCCTGGCAGCTCCAGCTGCTGTGGACATTTGGGGAGTGAACCAGGATATAGAAGATTTCTTTCTTTTCTGTCTGCCTCTCTATCTATCTTTCTCTTTCTCTGTCTGTGTCTCTGTCTCTTTCTGCCTTTCAAATAAAATGTCTTTTTAAATGAGAAGAGAGAAAATAGATGGTTTATTCTTGTTCTATGTTAAATAACAAACTTCTTAAATAAATTTTCATAAGCTTGGAAATCACAATTATATAAAGAAACCAACTGAAATTACTATAAAATAGATTTAACAGTTCTTAAACCTGTACGGAAAGGAAAAGGATGAAGTGAAATGATTCATTCATGGGACGTCTGCCTTAGAACCCTGAAAATTGTCACCCAGCCTCAGGCTTGGACACTTCTGTTACTTTGTGCTGTGGCCTATTCTGTTGTTTTCAACCCTGTCAGGACTTTTCTTGTATGAGTATCAAACCAAACAACTCTCCAAGTACCAGAATGGCGCCTTTCTCCTGGGCCTTTCGAGCGCAGAGCATTTACAAGTTCTTTCTCATGAGACACCATTGTTGATAAGCAGAGCCTGTGGACCTGCTTTCTCCGGGGTGTTTGAATTTACACTGACAGCTGCCCTTGGATCTTCACATTTGTCACTTCTGGACCAGATGTTGGTTACTGGGCTCTTTCAGTTCCACAGTACACTCATTTTGTAAAGCTTATGACACAAGTGAATGTGCGTGAAAGGCACACTGGGCCTAGACAGATTTCATCAACATCTGGGAAACACACCTGTTTTCCAACAATGTGGAGAAGTTCCCAGCTGGGATTCACACTGTGATGAACATCAGCAGAAAGAACCCACGTCAGCACCAGCTCCTTGGGGTTCTCAGCTTATAAAGAGTATAAAAGGGGCTCTGAGACCAAAATAGTTTAGGACCACGAACTTCAGAAGGAGTCTCCACTTACTGCAGAATTAGCCAGTGCTCCAGCCAATGGCAGTATGGTGATGAAGGACGTTATTTTTAATTCCTAACAGCCTGTATGAGAGACCATGACACTTAAGCTCTATCCCTAAACTTTTTTAATTTTCAGATAATCCCAAGTTAATGTTAATTCTCTGAAATTAATGCAGTTTCTCAGCTGTGGTTTGAAGGAAGATTTATTTTTAAATCTTTAAATTTTGTAAAGAAATGGTTGGCCTTTGATCAAGAAATGGGCCTCAGAACCGATGTGGGGAGGACATGATGCCTGGGGCCTGCTTGAGTGCCTCGTGCTGTCACGTATGTCAGCTCTTCAGCTGCTGCATGGATGCCAGTGGCACCCCTAGGAAGCCTGGAAACGGGTTCAGGGTCAGGGAGCCAGAAACTTGCAGAACCACAACTCAGGGGTGGGTTCCTGATGCCACTCGAGACCAGGCCGCTTTGCATGCCACAGCACTGCCTCTGTAACATGGCAGCAACATCAGCTTCAGTCTGTCACTGGGATTTACTCTTAGCCTGTAACATGAGCAGATGACATAATGTTGTCAAAGTCACCTTTTTTTTATTTATTTGGAACACAGAGAGAGAAGGAGAGAGAGATCTTCCATCTCCTGGGTTCACTCCCCAAATGGCCACAATGGCTGGAGCTGGGCCGATCTGAAGCCAGGAGCTTCATCTGGGTCTCCCACATTGGTGCAGGGACCCAAGGACCTAGATTATCTTCCACTGCTTTCCCGGGCACATTAGCTGGGAGCTGGATCAGAAGTGGGAGCAGCTGGGACTCGAACTAGCGCCCATATGGGATCCCGGCACTGCAGGCAGAGGCTTAACCTTCTACACCGCAGCACCTACCCAAAGTCCTTCTAATTGGA
Source organism: Oryctolagus cuniculus (assembly GCF_964237555.1). NCBI lineage: Eukaryota > Metazoa > Chordata > Mammalia > Lagomorpha > Leporidae > Oryctolagus > Oryctolagus cuniculus. The sequence goes on along the minus strand of NC_091441.1, from coordinate 112,045,843 downwards.
ATGCCTAACTGGCAAATAATTTAAACAGAGTGTCCTCAGTGTCCAGTATGGAGGGAAAAAAGATGCTTTCAAAGTTTTTCCCATTTCTTCCTCACTTTTTGGATAATATTTATTATTCTTTTTTTTGAAACACTTAAAAACAGAAAACAGAGCTTATCCATCCACTGGTTCACTCCGCAAATGCCTGCAGTAGCCTCATCCTGTTATTTTAAAATAGAAGCAACATAGTGTATCTTCTTTTAAATTTTTGGATATCTCCACATAGTCTACAAGGGGGTCTTCAGTAATTTCATGGAAAATATGGATGATGAAAACTTTTTTGTACCAAAACAACTTATATTTTAATTCCATTTTTCCTTCTCCTGTACGTCATTTCACCCTCTGGTAAACAGTTCATTTCCATTTGGCTGCTTTTTTAAGTTGGCTGTGTGCAGCACTGGCTTCCTGGAGGCAGACGGGTGGGGTGAGACTTGTCCTGCAGGGTGCCACTCACGCTCACTGACATCTCTGTGCTCCGTTGACCCAGGTGGCAGAGGAGCTGGGGCATCGCCCACCGCTGTAGCCAGCTGCACAGTTTAGGCCGCTTAGCACAGCAGAATTCGGAAACACTCAGAAAAGCAAAAGGTAAACATCTTTCCACTTTTTCTGACAGTGTCACTTAGCTGCCATGTAACTTGTAGTGGAAAACCAGGTGGCTTTATCATGGCCGGGTTTGTTCCTTTAAATAAAACAGCCACACCAAATGAGCCTTTAAGCTTGTACCGTACCTAATCTTGAGTTTGTACACTAAGATGCAGTAACTCTGTGCACAGTGCTAAAAGGATGAAGCCCCTCTGCATGTGACCAAAGGGCTTGTGTTCTATCATCAGGGTGCACCATCATATTCACTGACCGCTCCGGCATGAGCGCAGTGGGCCACGTGATGCTAGGAACCATGGATGTCCACCACCACTGGACAAAGGTGAGCCGGCGGGCGGAACTCCTCTTCCATTGCCGTCCACGTACTTGCATTCCCAACAGTGCTGCTGTATCAATGAACTAAAAATACTCAGTCATGCCTTCAGCTGTTCTCAGATCAGATGCAGTTAAAATTGTTAAGAGGAAAGATTCAGGTATTTTTTTAAGATTTATTTTATTTATCTGAAAGGCAGAGTGACAGAGAGGGAGAGATGGAGAGCAAGCGAGCCAGCGAGCCCTTTCATTTGCCAGTTCACTCTCCAGATAGCTGCAATGGCTGGGGCTAGGCCAGGCAGAAACCAGGAGCCTGGAATTCCATCCTGGTCTCCTGTTTGGGCAGCAGGAGCCCAAGCTCTTGGGCCATCTTCCACTGTTTTCCCAGGTGCACGAGCAGGGAGCTGGGTCAGAGGCAGAGCAGCTGGGAACCCCATGCTCCCTGGCCAGGGATGCAGGTGACAGCCTAACCCCAGTGCCAGCAGGACTGATGTGGTAGTGTTACAGTCTCCTGAGGCACAGCCTGCATCTCCTTGTGGTATTACTTGTTTTTAACAATTTATTGAGAAATAAGTGACATGAACAAACTGTACATAATCATTTTGATAAATTTTGACACATAAATACAAATACTTAAAAATGTTCATGGAAGAGTGAAATTAAAAAATAAGTTTATTTTGGTGCAAAATAATTTTGAAATCCCTGTATACTTTTTTCATAATATGCATTCTCCATGAATTTTTGAAGACCCCTTGTCTGCACAGATTTCAAAATGTTTTTGCACCAAACTCAACTTAGTTTTAATTCCATTTTCATTGAAATCCCTGAAGGGCCCATGTAGATGCCCATAAAACTGTTACTATAATTAAGAGAGTGAAAATGTCCATCACCTGCTCACAGCCCTCCCGCCCATCCCACTGCCCTGCCCCAAACCACAGCTGCTCTGCTTTCTGTCACTGTAGATTTACTTGTGTTTTCTAGAGTTTTAGGTAAGTGGAATCAGAGTATGTGTGCTTTTTCTTACACTCAAGTATTTGTATATTCATCCATGTTGTTGCATCATTTGAGAGTTTATTCCTTCTTATTGCTGTGTAGTATTCCATTGAGTAAGTAGATCACATATTTATTCACTCACCTGTTGGTGGATGTGGGGTTGTGTTGTTGGTTGTATCAGTTGGGAGTATCATGTACAGCTGCAGTGAACATTTGTGTACAAATACGAATGTATATTTCTTTTCCCTTAAGTTAATAGATGGAGTGGAATGGCTGGGCCATTGGGTAGGATATTTTACCTTTTAAAGAAACTTCCAGGAGGCCAGCGCCGCAGCTCACTAGGCTAATCCTCTGCCTTGCAGCGCTGGCACACCGGGTTCTAGTTCCGGTCGGGGCGCCGGATTCTGTCCCGGTTGCCCCTCTTCCAGGCCAGCTCTCTGCTGTGGCCCGGGAATGCAATGGAGGATGGCCTAAGTACTTGGGCCCTGCACCCCATGGGAGACCAGGAGAAGTACCTGGCTCCTGCCATCGGATCAGCGCTGTGCACCGGCCGCAGTGCGCCGGCCATGGCAGCCATTGGAAGGTGAACCAACGGCAAAAGGAAGACCTTTCTCTCTGTCTCTCTCTCTCTCACTGTCCACTCTGCCTGTCAAAAAAAAAAAAAAAAAACTTCCATGGCTGGGCACCACTTGAGATGCCCACATCCCATAACAGAGACCCTGGTTTTGAATCCCAGCTCCATTCCTAATTCCCACTCATGTGCACCCTGGGAGGCAGCAGGTGATGGCTTAAGTAGCTGAATCCCTGCCACCACATGGGAGACTTCATAGAGCTCCCAGCTCCTGGCTTCCACCTGGCCCAGCCTCAGCTGTTGTGGGCATTTGAGGAATGAACCAGTGGATGGACGATCTGTTTTTCTTTCTGTCTGCAATTCAAATTGTGTGTGTATCTGTGTGTGTGATACAGTATATATGAAACTACCAAAAGACAGTTCGCTTTTAATCTTGTTAACTCTAGAGGCTGTCACAGGCGTGTGGTGCTGTCTCCTTTTGGGTGATTATTCTCTGAGGACAGGTGACATCTAATGCATGGATTTTCCAACTCCATGATTTCTTTGGTGGAGTCCCTGTTCAAATCAAATACTAAGTAGAAAATATTTGCAAACCACATATCTGATAAAGATGTTGTATCTGGGATATCAAAAGAACCATCAACACTCAGCAATTAAAACAAAACAGGCAGGTGTTGCAGCACAGTACATGAAGCTCACATCCCATATCAGAGTGCCTGGTCTGAGCTGACTCCAACTCCCTGCCAATGCACCTGGCAGGCAGCACTGATAGCTCAAGTACTTAGGCCCCTGCCACTCACATGGGAGACCTGGAAGTCTCTCACACTTGCCCTGTGACCCAGAAGTTGGCTTCTTGGGCATTTAAATAGAGAAGTAAAAAATTACATTGATGGGGCTGGTGCTGTGCCATAGTAAGTTAAGCCTCCACCTGTGCCTGCATCCCACTTGGGCATTGGTTTGAGTCCCAGCTGCTCCATTTCTGATCCAGCTGCCGGCTAATGTGCCTGAGAAAGCAGCAGAAGATGGCCCAACTGCTTAAGCCCCTGAACCCACATGGGAGACCCAGAGAAAACTCCTGGCTCCTGGCTTCAGATCAGCCCAGCTCCGGCTGTTGTGGCCATTTGGGGAATGAACCAGTGAATGGAAGACCTCTCAGTTTCTGTCTCTCCTTTTCTCTGTGTAGTTCTCTCCAATAAAATAAATGTCTTTTAAAAAAAAATTACATTCACACAAAAACCTGTACACATTTAGTTTATAAACCTGTTTACAATAGCCAAAAACTTAAAGTCCTAATATGCTTCATTAGGTGAATGGTTAACCAGACTGTGGTGTGTCCTTACTACACAAGCCTGCGGAGCAGCAAAAAGCAATGCACTGCTTATTGGCACATGCAGCAGCTTGAATGGATGTCACAGGCGTTGCACAAAGTAACCAAAGACAGCCTCACAGGGTACACACTGTACCATTCCATCTACAGAACATCTACCTCATTGAAGTACAGAAAGGGAGAACAGAGTGTAGCTGCCAAGGGCAGTGTGTGGCTCTGCAAGGGCGGCACCAGGGACCTCTGTGATGGGGCGCCCCTGGGTCTTCGCTGTGCAGTGTTGTGCAGGTCCCCATGTGTGATAAAACAACACAGCATTCATTTCTCGCAGGCCCAGGAGTGCACATCAGTGAGATCTGAGTAAGACTCAAGAACTGTTTTAGTGGCAGTTTCCTGGTTGTGACATTATACTGTAGTTTCTGCAAGTTGTTACTTTGTGGAAACTGGGTGAAAGGTGTGTGCATCTACAGTTATCTCAAAAAGATTTAAAAAATAGTTACCCTATAAACATAAGTAACCCATTGAGAAAAAAAAATTGAAAAAGTGAGGGGTAAAATTGTTTTTCACAAATTATTAGGAATAGGTTATAATAACGTGGAATTTGTATATGAATGTTGCTTTTCTTGCAGCAGAGTTTCTGATAGCATTCAACAGAGAATCTAAGCCCCTAATTTTCATATGCCCCCTCATTCAGCTTCTCTATCCACCTCACTAAGAACCTTGCCACACTGCAACCACACCCAGCTCCCGGTGCTTGGACACATGTGAACTCCCTCTCAGGCTTCCTTGTCTGCACCTGCTCTTCTCATCTCCTTCCAGAACATTCCCCGTTCACTCCTTATGCTAAATCCCATCTGCCTTTTCAGATTGGTCCAGTCAGATGTCATTAGAAACCTTTGCTAGAACCCCATTTCTGTACCCATTGTCCCGGATGAACACTTTATGTGCTGAATTCAGTGTTGTTTTTATTTTCTTGCACCCAACTGTGAGCTCCGGGCAAACAGCAACAAATTCCTCATCTGTAATTCAAGTGCCCAGTTCCTTGCTTAAGTACATGGTGGTGCTAGGTAATGGTTATTAATTTTAATTGAATTTAGTTGATTTAATGTAAACTTTGAAGTAAACCTGAAGTTCAGAAACATTTAATTCCTGTCATAAATCCCTAGATTCATAGTGACTTGTTTTGAATATTAATGTTTCCAGCATTACATTAAGTCTTTTTTCTTTTACTTGAACTTTCTTTCTAGGAAACTGATTTTTTTGTTAAAACTTCTCAATACCATTTGTTGTAATCCTAAAAGCAAATTACTGTAGTAACATAATGCTATTTCTTCCTCCTTTCCAGCTTTTTGAAAGGCTGCCAAGCTACTTTGACCTACAAAGGCGGCTGATGCTTTTAGAAGACCAAATAAGCTACCTTTTAGGTGGCATTCAGGTCGTCTGCATTGAAGAACTGCAGCCAGTACTGACCCTGGAGGAGTACTACTCGCTTCTTGACGTGTTCTATAGCCGATTAGTGAAAACCAGAGTACTGTTCCACCCTCGGAGTCTGCGCGGCTTACAGATGATCCTTAACAGGTGAGTCGCTCTGTCCCTCCCTGCAGGCTGTGTGTGGAAGTGCGTTAAACTGCATTACATTTCAGTGTGTGGTTCTGAGAGATTAAATCAGGAATGGCACGCTCGCGTTAGCAGCCCTCTGCTACACATTAGGAATAAGCCGACATGAAAAGGTTAAAGGGTTGAATCTCTGCAGCATTCTTTGAAGAGACTACCACTCACTGGGTAAAGTGGATCCTACAGGACACTTTACAGGATCCAACTAATACTCAGTTAGCAGCCAGCATTTTGGTGCATATGCTGTCTGCCAGGCACCACACTGGGTGTTCCAGTGACTTCCGTCTTCAGCTCTCACAACCTCAGTGTGAAGTTTTGCACAGAGAGAGGCTTGCAGGGCTGGGAAGCAGGCAGTCGCCCTGATCCTCTGTGTCTTTGGGGACAGAAGAGCTTGGAGTCAGTGGTGCTCTCCTCTAAGGTGAATTTTCTTGGTGATTCCTTTTCAGTTACAGACTAATAAAACATTCTCTGTAGTGGTGGAGTGGAATGATGGGCCTGTGATTTTCCTTTAATGTGTGTCTCATTTCAGTGACAGATATGCCCCAAGCCTGCATGAACTCGGGCACTTTAACATCCCAGTGCTCTGCGATCCAGCAAATCTCCAGTGGTTCATTCTCACCAAAGCACAGCAGGCGAGAGAGAACATGAAAAGAAAGGAAGAGTAAGTACGGTGAGCCCTCTGGGAAGTCAGTGTGTCCAGTCGAGCTTTTAAATAAAAGTCCAAGTATTCAGAATTCCTAAATGTGGGACATTAAGACTGTGTTGGGGTGGGCATTTGTCCTAACAGTTAAGGCATTGGTGGGGACACCCATATTCCATTCTGGAGTCCCTGGGTTCAGGACCCAGTTCTGTTCCAGTTTCATCTGTCTGCTGCTGCACACCCTGGTAGGCATCGTGTGAGAGCTCACGTAGTTAGGTCCTTGCCACTCATGTGTGAGGCTCATGCTAAGTTCCTGGCTCCCAGCCTCAGCCTGGCTCAGCCCTCATTCTGCATTTGGGGGTTGAACCAGAAGATGGGAGATAACTCTTTCTCTACCTTTCAAATAAAAAAAAAAAAAATAGCTGGTTTTTTTTTTGTTTGTTTTGTTTTTTTTTTTTATTTGCTGAATTTTTTTTTTAACTTTTATTTAATGAATATACGTTTCCAAAGTACGAATAATGGATTACTATGGCTTCCCCCCCATACCGTCCCTCCCACCCACAACCCTCCCCTTTCCCACTCCCTCTCCCCTTCCATTCACATCAAGATTCATTTTCGATTATCTTAATATACAGAAGATCAGCTTAGTATACATTAAGTAAGGATTTCAACAGTTTGCTCCCACACAGAAACATAAAGTGAAAAATAATAGATGATTTTTTTTAATGATGATGAAATCAGATCAGACCTATTGTCATGTTTAATCCCAGTGAGAGTCAAGTTGGGAGTTGATAGTTTCGTTTCTTTTCTTTTTTTTTTTTTTTTTTTTTTTTTTTTTTTTTTTTTTAACAGAGGATCAGTTTAGTATGCATTAAGTAAAGATTTCAACAGTTTGCACCCCCATAGAAACACAAAGTGAAATATATTATTTGAGTACTCGTTATAGCATTAAATCTCAATGCACAGCACATTAAGGACAGAGATCCTACATGAGGAGTAAGTGCACAGTGACTCCTGTTGTTGACTTTACCAATTGACACTCCTGTCTATGGCATCAGTAATCTCCCTATGCTCCAGTCATGAGTTTCCAAGGCTATGGAAGCCCCTTGAGTTCTCCGACTCTTATCTTGTTTAGACAAGGTCATAGTCAAAGTGGAGGTTCTCTTCTCCCTTCAGAGAAAGGTACCTCCTTCTTTGAAGACCTGTTCTTTCCACTGAGATCTCACTCACAGAGATCTTTTGCCAGAGTGTCTTGGCTTTCCATGCCTGAAATACTCTCATGGGCTTTTCAGCCAGATCTGAATGCCTTTAGGGCTGATTCTGAGGCCAGAGTGCTATTTAGGGCATCTGCCATTCTATGAGTCTGCTGAGTATCTCACTTCCCATGTTGGATCACTCTCCCCTTTATTTATTCTATCGGTTAGTGTTAGCAGGTACTAGACTTGCTTATGTGCTCCCTTTGACTCTTAGTCCTTTCATTATGATCAATTGCGAACTGAAATTGATCACTTGGACTAGTGAGATGGCATTGGTACATGCCACCTTGATGGGATTAAATTGGAGTCCCCTGGTATGTTTCTAACTCTACCATTTGGGGCAAGTCAGCTTGAGCATGTCCCAAATTATATATCTCTTCCCTCTCTTATTCCTACTCTTATGTTTAACAGGGATCACATTTCAGTTAAATTTCAACACTTAAGAATAACTGTGTATTAATTACAGAATTAAATCAGTCATATTAAGTAGAACAGACAAAAAAACTACTAAGAGGGATAATGTATTAAGTTGTTCATTAACAGTCAGGGCTATGCTGATCAAGTCACCGTTTCCCATAGTGTCCCTTTCACTTCAACAAGTTTCCTTTTTGGTGTTCAGTCAGTTGTCACCGATCAGGGAGAACATATGGTATTTGTCCCTTTGGGACTGGCTTATTTCACTCAGCATGATGTGTTCCAGATTCCTCCATTTTGTTGCAAATGACTGGATTTCGTTGTTTCTTACTGCAGTATAGTATTCTAAAGAGTACATATCCCATAATTTCTTTATCCAGTCTACCGTTGATGGGCATTTAGGTTGGTTCCAGGTCTTAGCTATTGTGAATTGTGCTGCAATAAACATTAGGCTGCAGACCGCTTTTTTGTTTGCCAATTTAAATTCCTTTGGGTAAAATCCAAGGAGTGGGATGGCTGGGTCGAACGGTAGGGTTATCTTCAGGTTTCTGAGGAATCTCCAGACTGATTTCCATAGTGGCTTGACCAGTTTGCATTCCCACCAACAGTGGGTTAGTGTCCCTTTTTCCCCACATCCTCGCCAGCATCTGTTGTTGGTAGATTTCTGAATGTGAGCCATTCTAACCGGGGTGAGGTGGAACCTCATTGTGGTTTTGATTTGCATTTCTCTGATTGCTAATGACCTTGAACATTTTTTCATGTGCCTGTTGGCCATTTGGATTTCCTCTTTTGAAAAATGTCTATTGAGGTCCTTGGCCCATCTCTTAATTGGGTTGTTGGTTTTGTTTTTCTGGAGTTTCTTGATCTCTTTGTAGATTCTGGTTATTAACCCTTTATCTGTTGCATAGTTTGCAAATATTTTTTCCCATTCTGACGGTTGTCTCTTCACTCTCCTGACTGTTTCTTTTGCAGTACAGAAACTTCTCAATTTGATGCAATCCCAATAGTTAATTTTGGCTTTGACTGCCTGTGCCTCCCGGGTCTTTTCCAGAAACTCTTTGCCTGTGCCAATATCTTGAAGGGTTTCTCCAATGTTCTCTAGTAACTTGATGGTGTCAGGTCGTAGATTTAGGTCTTTAATCCATGTTGAGTGGATTTTTGTGTAAGGTGTAAGGTAGGGGTCTTGCTTCATGATTCTGCACGTGGAAATCCAATTTTCCCAGCACCATTTATTGAATAGACTGTCCTTGCTCAAGGAATTAGTTTTAGATCCTTGATCAAATATAAGTTGGCTGTAGATGTTTGGGTTGATTTCTGGTATTTCAATTCTGTTCCATTGGTCTATCCTTCTGTTTCTGTACCAGTACCATGCTGTTTTGATTACAACTGCCCTGTAGTATGTCCTGAAATCTGGTATTGTGATGCCTCCGGCTTTGTTTTTGTTGTACAAGATTGCTTTAGCTATTCGAGGTCTCTTGTGCCTCCATATAAATTTCAGCACCAATTTTTCCAGATCTGAGAAGAAGGTCTTCGGTATCTTGATTGGTATTGCATTGAATCTATAAATTGCTTTTGGGAGAATGGACATTTTGATGATATTGATTCTTCCAATCCATGAGCATGGAAGATTTTTCCATTTCTTGGTATCCTCTTCTATTTCTTTCTTTAAGGTTTTGTAATTTTCATCGTAGAGATCTTTAACGTCCTTGGTTAAGTTTATTCCAAGGTATTTGATTGTTTTTGTAGCTATTGTGAATGGGATTGATCTTAGAAGTTCTTCCTCAGCCATGGCATTGTCTGTGTATACAAAGGCTGTTGATTTTTGTGCATTGATTTTATACCCTGCTACTTTGCCAAACTCTTCTATGAGTTCCAATAGTCTCTTGGTAGAGTTCTTTGGGTCCCCTAAATAAAGAATCATGTCATCTGCAAAGAGGGATAGTTTGAGTTCTTCCTTCCCAATTTGTATCCCTTTAATTTCTTTTTCTTGCCTAATAGCTCTGGCTAGAACCTCCAGAACTATATTGAATAGCAGTGGTGAGAGTGGACATCCCTGTCTGGTCCCAGATCTCAGTGGAAATGCTTCCAACTTTTCCCCATTCAATAGGATGTTGGCTGTGGGTTTTTCATAGATTGCTTTGATTGTATTGAGGAATGTTCCTTCAAACCCAGTTTGCTTAGAGTTTTCATCATGAACGGGTGTTGCATTTTATCAAATGCTTTCTCGGCATCTATTGAGAGAATCATATGGTTTTTCTTCTGCAGTCTGTTAATGTGGTGTATCACATTGATTGTCTTGCGCACATTAAACCATCCCTGCATACCAGGGATAAATCCCACTTGGTCTGGGTGGATGATCTTTCTGATGTGTTGTTGCATTCTATTGGCGAGAATTTTATTGAGGATTTTTGCATCTATGTTCATCAGGGATATTGGTCTGTAATTCTCTTTCAGTGCTGCATCTTTTCCCGGCTTAGGAATTAAGGTGATGCTGGCTTCATAGAAAGAATTTGGGAGGATTCCCTCTTCTTCAATTGTTCTGAATAGTTTGAGAAGAATTGGAGTTAGTTCTTCTTTAAATGTCTGGTAGAATTCAGCAGTGAATCCATCTGGTCCTGGGCTTTTCTTTGTTGGGAGGGCCTTTATTACTGTTTCAATTTCTGTCTCAGTTATGGGTCTGTTTAGGTTTTCGATGTCTTCCTGGTTCAATTTAGGTAGGTTGCATGTGTCCAGGAATCTATCCATTTCTGATAGGTTTCCCTGTTTGCTGGCATACAAGTCCTTGTAGTAATTTCTGATGATTCTTTTTATTTCTGTGGTGTCTGTTGTTACATTTCCTTTTTCATCTCTGATTTTATTGATTTGGGTCTTTTCTCTTCTTTTTTTAGTTAGTTGGGCCAATGGGGTGTCAATTTTGTTTATTTTTTCAAAAAACCAGCTCCTCGTTTGGCTGATTTTTTGTAATGTTTTTCTTGATTCAATCCTGTTGATTTCTTCTCTGATTTTAATTATTTCTCTTCTCCTACTAGATTTGGGTCTGGTTTGCTGTAGGTTTTCTAGATCCTTGAGGTGAATAGAAAGCTCATCTATTTGGTGCCTTTCCAATTTCTTGATGTAGGCACCTATTGATATAAACTTTCCTCTTAACACTGCTTTTGCTGCATCCCATAAGTTTTGGTATGTTGTGCTGTTATCCTCATTTACTTCCAGAAAGTTTTTGATTTCTCTTTTGATTTCTTCTATGACCCATTGTTCATTCAGGAGCATGTTGTTCAATCTCCATGTGTTCGCGTATGCTCTAGGGATTCCTGAGTTGTTCATTTCCAACTTCATTCCTTTATGGTCTGAGAAGCTGCATGGTATGATTCTAATTCTTTTGAATTTGCTGAGACTTGCTTTATGGCCTAGTATGTGGTCAATCCTAGAGAAGGTTCCATGTACTGCTGAGAAGAATGTATAATCTTTAGCTGTAGGATTGAAAGTTCTGTATATATCTGTTAGATCCATTTGGGCTATAGTGTCGTTTAAATCTACTGTATCCTTGTTGATCTTCTGTCCTATTGATCTGTCTATTTCTGAGAGTGGAGTATTGAAGTCCCCCAGTACTATTGTATTGGGGTCTAAGTCTCCCTTTAAGTCCGTTAACAAATCTTTTAGATAAACCGGTGCCCTGTAGTTAGGTGCATATACATTGATAATTGTTATATCTTCCTGTTGAATTGATCCCTTAATCATTATGTAGTGTCCCTCTTTGTCTCTCTTAATGGTTTTTGTGGTAAAGTTTATGGTGTCTGATATTAAGATGGCTACGCCTGCTCTTTTTTCATTTCTGTTGGCATGGTATATCTTTTTCCAGCCTTTCACTTTCAGTCTGTATGGATCTTTGTTGGAAAGATGTGTTTCTTGTAAGCAGCAAATAGATGGGTTTTGTTTTTTAACCCAATCAGCCAAACGGTGTCTTTTAACTGGACAGTTCAGGCCATTCACGTTCAATGTGACTAATGATAAGTGGTAACTTTGCCCTGCCATTTGCCAAAGATAAGTTCTAATATATGCTTTGAATTCCCTGTGATCTTTTGCTGTGAGCTTTCCTTCCTTGGTTTCCTTCCTTTACCTTCTTTCATATTGATGACCGTGTTTCTTTGTTTCTGTGTGTAACACATCTTTAAGCATCTTTTGCAGGGCTGGACGAGTGGCAACAAATTCTTTCAATTTCTGTTTGTTATGAAAAGTCTTTATTTCACCTTCATTCACAAATGATAGCTTTGCAGGATATAATATTCTGGGCTGGCAGTTGTTCTCTCTTAGTACCTGGGCTATATCTTGCCATTCCCTCCTAGCTTGTAGAGTTTCTGATGAGAAGTCAGCTGTGAGTCTGATTGGAGATCCTCTGAGAGTAATCTGACGTTTCTCTCTTGCACATTTTAGGATCTTTTCTTTCTGTTTCACTGTGGAGAGTTTAATTACAACGTGCCGTGGTGAGGATCTCTTTTGGTCGTGTTTATTAGGGGTTCTGTGAGCTTCCTGTACTAGGATTTCTCTGTCCTTCTCCAAACCTGGGAAATTTTCTGCTAATATCTCACTAAAAAGGCCTTCTAATCCTTTCTCCCTCTCCATGCCTTCAGGAACTCCTAGAACCCGAATGTTGGGTTTTTTAATAGTATCCTGAAGATTCCCGACAATATGTTTTAGATTCCTAATTTCCTCTTCTTTTCTTTGGTCTGACTGTATCCTTTCCTGTTCTCTGTCTTCTAAGTCCGATATTCTCTCTTCTGCTTCTCCCATTCTGTTTGTAAGGCTCTCTATTGTGTTTTTCATTTGATCTATTGAATTCTTCACTTCAGTCACTATCCCAGTTTCCTGTTGTACTAGTTGTTTCGTTTCATTTTGATTCCTCCTTAATATTTCATTTTCACGAGAGAGATTTTCTATCTTGTCCATTAAGGATTTCTGTAGTTCAAGAATTTGTTTTTGAGAACTTCTTAATGTTCTTATCAATTTTTTGAGATCTGCTTCTTGCATTTCTTCTATGTCATCATCCTCATAATCTTGAATTGGGGTGTTTTTTTCATTTGAGGGCTTCATGGTGACTTCCTTGTTTTTATTACCTTGGTTTTTGCGTTTGTTATTTGTCATATTGGAGATATTTGGTTTCTTCACTGTGGTGCTTTTTCTTGTTATACTATGACTCTAGATTAAGTGGACTATCTGTTTTTGATGGAGCCTTAGGGCTTGAGATGGGTGTGGCCTGAGAGCTCTGTTTGGTGTGCCAAAGGTGACACTCCCAGGTTAGGCGTGGTAAACCTCTCTCTCTCTCTCTCTCTCTTTTTTTTTGATTCAACAGGGAAGTTATTCTGCACAGCTGAACAAAGTTGGAGGTAGTTAGCAGGCAAATGATATACCCACAGGAGCCAGAGATCAGAAGCTCTTTCCCAAGGACCACACAGGGAATCTGTTCGGCCCTTAGAGTGGGCTCAAATTCTCCTTCAGTCTCCCACTGGGTTGCCAAAGTTACGGAATTGTAGCGTCTCTGGAGAGTGCTCACGTGAATTCCGTGAGTTCTCTCCCCCACCGTCTCTTTTTTCACAGTCTCAGTTCAGTAGCACCATAAATTTACTAAGTCCTAATCTCCTGTTAATTCGCCCCACCCAGAGTCAGGTTTTACTGCTAGGCTCAGGGCCGGTGCAGACCTGAGGTCGCTCTGCTTATGACGTATGTCCAAGATGGCGCCTGCTCTTTGTCTTGCTCGCCCTTGAGAGGTGAGCGGAGAGAGAGAAACCCGTATCCATACCAGTCACCTTTTTTTTTTTCCCTCTCTCTCTCTTCCAGTTAGCTTGGTGAAGTCCCCCCCGCCCCGGGGGTCGTTCCCTCTAGTCTCCTCTCTCCGCTTGCCTGCCGGTGTCTCGGGTTATTGAGGTTTGGCTCACCTCGCGTTCCAGCGCTGGTGTGTTGAGTCTGCCGCTGATGTCCCGAACTGTGGGCTCCCACGCTCTCCACGCAGGTCTGCTCCAAAAATAGCTGTTTTTAAAAGCTGAATTAAACTTAGGAAACTAACTAGTGAATAGTCCATATTTGTTTATTCTCCACCTACAAGAAATTTCATGTGGCTATTTTCTAAGTATGAGTGTAAGTAGGTAAAGTGCATTACCACCATGTCACCATGTACCTCAGTTTGAGAAGCAGGGTTTGTTAATAACAAAATTCAACTCAAGAACAGAATGAAAAATAAAAATACCAGAAAGAAATTCTCCATTGCGTTCCCTCTGTGGTCCCTCTTCTCCTTGACACAGAACGCGCATGCACACCCTGGGAGGGCAGAGCTGGACCTGTTTTATTCCCCAGCCGGCCCTTAGCAAATAATCCACCAACTTTTCTCACTGCCTAAGCCCCTCCCCAGCTCCGGGCCCCGTCCCATGCTTATGCTCCAAGGAGAACAAGCACTTGCTTCCAGCCCAGCACACCTGCCCGCTGAGTCATGGCCTTCACTGTCCCCCAGACTGGGCTCTGGGCCCACCCCAGCAGCCTGCCCTCCCCATGGTCCTCTCTCCTTTCCTTTGCTTTCTCCCCGTGTCAAGGTCGCCTCCAACGCATTCTCCAGGGAGGGATTAAGGCACCTTCTCTCCTTACAGGAACCATGTTCCTACTGATCCTCTGATTTTCAAACCCTTTCCCACTGCATACATCTTTATAAAGCAGGTTTTTAAACAAGATAGAAGTTGACATCTCCTCCTCTTCCAGGAGAAACTCGAGGCAGCCATAGCCGTAGGCGCGCTGCACACTTGTGCAGGGCGCCAGCTTGCTAGACAGGGTGAAATGCATTCTTCTGACCTAACACCTTCCTAGGACCCACATGACCGTCTCAGTAGCACCCGTCTCCTGTTGCCTAGCTGGGGCGTAGAAAAGGGGAACCCACACTCCTCTGAGGCCTCAGCAGCCCAGTTTACAGCTCTTGATGCAGGCTGGCAATAAGGAGGGTGGCCGGCGCCTGAGAGTAAGCCAGGCTCCCAAGCATGGACTCACTCTGATGTTTCACTCACCCAGTGTCACCCACTCCAAACTCCAGAATCACCTGTACAAATTGGAAACAATGGAAATGCACAGTAATAGACAAGTGGAGGAATTCTGACGCTTGCACAAGGCGGAAACAGCCTTGTAAAAGAATGCACATTCATTCAGCCAGCATTTCTTGAGCACTCGTGCTAGCAAACCAAAGTCACAGCCTAGAAGGACTGATGCATTCTCCCCATCATCGGTGGGGGCCCAGACATAAGACCATGGTAACATCTGACATTCCCTCACGCACTCCAGCTGACAGCAACGTGTGTGTTGATGTTCCAGGCTGAAGAGCATTGAGCAGGAGTTGATAGAGGCTTCGGCAAAGAGGTTCTCCCTGGAGAAGCTGTACAAGGAGCCCAGCCCGGGTAACCTGGGCTGAGACCATAGACTTCTTTTAGAAGGAGTGTGGGGACCCTACCCAGGTTTATGTAGGGAGCAGCTATGGAACCACACAGAGCTTGTTCACACTGCAGGCCTCGTTCTAAGTCAGGCTATAGATATCTTGTTAATGTCTTTATTATTTTTTTGAGCAAGTGGAAAAGCCCCTTACAGGAGCTTGTCATGCCCTGCTGTGTAGTTCATCCTAAAGATGAGTTCTGAGAACTGAGAACCCCGTCTCCCCTAACCACTGTCTGCTTTCTTGAATCTGAGCAGCGCTGTGTGGAAGCAGCCAGCAGCCCCCGAGAGGGTGATCCAAGGGCAGCTGACTACAGACCCGTTAACAGTCACTTCTGCTTACCTCACGGGTACTTTATGATAGTCTCCTCTTTCGTGCAGAGTTTGAGGGTGGTCAAATACAGGAGAGATGGCTGCCGTTAACCTGTACAGTATTTAAGTGACACTGGTTCAGAAGCACCTGACTGTGGCTTGTACCTTATCCGTAGGTATCATATGCGTTGGTCCAGTCTACCTGTGCAAATGTCAGGTAAATGTGTTGTGAACACAGCCTTGGGAGTGGGGCATGGGGACAATTAGTAGAACACTTGATCCAGGAGCATTTGCCACCTCTGGGAGAAAGGATTTGAGACACTGAGTTCAGCTTGCAGGTATTGAACTTGTAGGCCTGGACGGGAGCTCCTGGTGGGACAAGACACCTGAAAGGGAAGGATGAGAAAGGGATTGGCAGGGGTGGAAAAGTCAGAGTGGCGAGAACATGGTGTCCCAGCTCCAGCTTTTGCTGTGAGCCCACTGTCTACTCTGGGAAGATTTAGAAGTCGGTACTGAGGGCTGGCATTGTGGCACAGCAGGTTAAGCCGCTGCCTATGACCCTGACATCCCATGAGAGCACTGGTTCAAGTCCTTGGCTGTTCTGTTTGATCCAGCTCCCTGCTGATGTGCCTGGGAAAGCAGCACAAGGTGGCCCAAGGGCTTGGGCCGCTGCCACACACGTGGGAGAGCTGGATGGAATTCCAGGCTCATGGCTTTGGCCGTTTGGAAGTAAACCAGCAGATGGAAGATATCTTTCACTCTCACTCTCGCTCGCTCTCTAAAACTCTGTTTAAATAAATAAATAAATGTTTGTTTGTTTGTTTTGGAAAAAAAGTTATTAGTGCCCGAGGGTTAAACTTCAGGTGGTGCCTAAAGCTTGGGGTTTTATATTCTCAACTTTCTGCTTTCTTCAGTCACTAGTAGCTGCTGAGTGAAGCAGGAAAGGAGCTTTTGAAATTGTGCATTAATTATTTTTGCCTTACTGCTACAAAGATTGACAAATACCGTACTCTTGCAATCCACGAGGAGACCCCTCCCGAGGGGCTGTGCAGTGACTCTTCACAGGAAACATCTCGGGGCCCAGTGAAGGCCACTGTCATTGCCATGCATGGGGAGCTGCAGCCCCAAGACATAAGACCATGGTAACATCTGACATTCCCTCACGCACTCCAGCTGACAGCAACGTGTGTGTTGATGTTCCAGGCTGAAGAGCATTGAGCAGGAGCTGATAGAGGCTTCGGCAAAGAGGTTCTCCCTGGAGAAGCTGTACAAGGAGCCCAGCATCTCGAGCGCGCAGATGGTGGACTGCTGCACAAGACTCCTGGAGCAGTCGCTGCCTTCCCTGCGCGGCATGCACCTGTGCGTCTCCCACTTCTACTCCGTCCTGCAGGACGGAGACCTGTGTATTCCCTGGAACTGGAAGAATGGAGAAGCCATTAAGTAACACAGAGCCCTGTTTTATTTTTTTAAAGCCATAAGAAAGAAGCTGTTAAATGAAGCTTATTTAAATCCACAGTTTAATACAACAGTATTATTTACATATTACAAAAACAAAAATTTCTAGATGCTGCTTTAAAGGTAGATCTTTTTTTTAATTAATTTCTGCTGGAAAATCCGTTTTGAAAAGGTTTTATCTCCCAGTTTTACCATGTGGGCTGACAAACCTAGGTAAAAAGAGGTTAGGAGAAAGAACATATTTTTAGAGATATACAAATGAATGATTCGACAAGAGTTGTCTATTTTTATAAATGTAAATGAGGCTGGACAAGTGTGTGTGCGTGCGTGTATGTGTGAGAGAGAGAGGATATAAGAAAAGTCTGGAGGGATCTCCTACATGTAACATGACTCAATATGCATCGTTATGGTTATGTCTCTCATGTACAAATGCACACACATTATTTTGCAGCCAGCAAGGGACAGCTGATGTCCAAAACCAATGATGGATAAGTAGAAAAAATTAGATAATCGATTTTTGCCTCAGAGAAAAAGGAACAAGATCAGCTGAATCCATGGGGCGGACAGTGTCATGAGCAGTGTGACATATTCAGTGACAGAGAATTTAGTTGTAAACCCATCATTTCTCCTCCCGATTAAAAAACTAGCCGTTGCCAGCACCAAACCAGCAGACAGGACACTTGTCTGAAACCCTGAAGGAGGAGATTCGTTGGTGCCCATGGGCACACACCGTCAGGAGAATTCTGGCCTGCATCCCAGAGAGCTGCGAGGAGTCGAGTGGAATGTAAAATGGCTCACACCGCTCAGGACTTCTGTGCCCCCAGCCCCCACCTTCCTGTCCCTACCGACATTTGAAACCCCTGGTTAGCCCTGCAGGGTACAGCGTCCCCAGCAGAGCCAGAGATCAGATGTACGGGGTGCAGCTCCCTCTGCAGTTACCCCGCCATTCCTTCGGGTCATATTTTAAACCAGATCCAGGTCCTTTCTCAAGGAGACAAGGTGAATCCCAGTGCAGGACACTGTTTTTGTGGCTTTTGCTGCTGAAGAAATCGGAATTTTTTTCCACAGTACACTGTTAGAGTCAGTTAACTGAGGTATGTTTTAATTTCAGCCATGGATTATTTAAGTAGTTGGAATTCAAATGTGTGTTCATCAGAAGTGTTGATTTATTATAATTGTGCCTCTTGGCTGTACAACTTGAACATCTCCAGTCTGAAATGCCCTCAAATCCAAAATGGTTTGAGCATCGACATGATACCACAGTAGGAAATTCTACAGCTTGAACTTTGTTCCATGTACAAAATTATTAAATGTTGTATAAAATTGTCTTCAGTCTGTGTGTATAAGGTATATATGAAACATAAATGAATTTCACGTTTAGAACTGGGTCCCACTCCCAAGATAACTCAGAACATCTGAAATCCAGAACTCTTCTGGTTCCAAGCATTTTGGACAGGGGATATTCAGCCTGTACTGAAAATCTGTTTTCTAATGTAACAAATGCTGTCACCTGTAACAATTTCCCACAACCAAATAATGAGTGAAAAATTAAAACTTCACATAAGAAAAATAATCAAAATATGAGGTTTGATTTGTACGTTTTCTAAAATCGAAATACGTTCTGAATTGGATTCTTGTCTCAGAACTAATGGTTACATGATAAATAAAACCTGCATCAACCAGGTAACTGACTGGTCTTGTTAGCGAGTTATTGGCAGTTTCACAACCGCCGCGGACTAACAGGAAATTACAAGACCTGGAGACCTGTGGACGCCCGTCTGACCTCCCCCCGCCTAACAGCAGGGAAATGTCTCTTGCCACTCAGAACTGGCGCAGCGCGGGCCCCTCTACCCCTTGGTCTCCAAAGGGCTGAGTGTGCCAGTGCTGGGCTAGGGCCGTCCCCAGAAAGCTGGGGCCCCTCCGCTCCAGCTGCCCAGCCAGGGAGGCATGTGTCCAAAGTCTGCTCAGGCCCTACTTCCTCTCAGAGGCCTCCACCTCCAGGCAGCTTCCCTGAGCTAATGAGAGCACTGCACTTTGAGGGATGGGCAGGATAAGAGGGGCCAGGACCAGCTCAGTTTGGGATCCTAAAGGATTGGCTGCACAGCCCAGGCAGAGGTCCCGGGAGTGACCCCTTCCAGTTCAGGTCACTTGTCCAGCCTCCCAGTCTCCCCTCCCCCACACTAACTCAGCCTCTTCCACAGAGGCCAGCAACCCAGCCTCCAGCTACCCTGGAGGGTTCTGTCCAGGCTTCCCTGAGCATCCATTAGACCACATCAGGTCTGCAGAGACAGATGGGCCTGGCGCTCCAAGCTCTGGGAGAGATCATGTCCTGGCATGCTCCCATCCACAGACCAGGGAGCAGATGCCAAAGACTGGGCCCAGCAGCTGCCTGACCACAAATTCCTGACCTGTTCCAAGACCACCCGTCACTCATCCATGTCACCTGGCCAAAGCCCAGCCTGCAGCCCCCTGACAACAGTGCCATCACTGCCAGTGCCTATCCTTTGTGTAAGAATTGGCCCAGGGGCCGGCGCTGTGGCATAGCTGGTGAGGCCGCCGCCTGCAGTGCCAACATCCCGTATAGTTGCCAGTTCGAGTCCTGGCTGCTCCACTTCCACTCCAGCTCTCTGCTGTGGCCTGGGAAAGCAGTGGAAGATGGCCAAAGTCCTTGGGCCCCCGTACCTGCATGGGAGACCTGGAAGAAGCTCCTAGCTCCTGGCTCCCAGCTTCAGATCAGCACAGCTCCAGCTGTTGCAGCCATTTGGGGAGTGAACCAGCAGATGGAAGATCTCTCTCTCTGCCTCTGCCTCTGCTAATGAGAGCACTGAGATGATTTCCTGTGGAGGCAGTGACCGCAAAGGAGCCGAGGGGTTGGGGAGGGACATCAGAGGCCCGGGTCCAGCTCTGAGTCCCAATCCTCTGGCCTCACATGAGACCTGTCTCCAGCAGCTGGTTCTGGCCCATGCTGTCTGCATGCCAGGCTGCCCTTAGTCCCCGGCAGGAGTGGCAGGTAGATCCTGTGGACATCCGCAGGGTGGGAGACACTGAGGCCTGTCCAGATGCTGTTTGCACACCCCCAGTGATGGAGAGCTCATTCCCTCCCCAGGCAGTGCTCAAAGCAGTGTGTAGCCCTGAACAAGCAGACGCTCTCTCCAAATGGAGCCAAAGTCTGCCTCTGGGGCTCCCCACTGAGCTCCTGCACTGGCCCCACAGTTGCTGTGGGACAGCTCCTCCTCCAGTCACCTCAGCACGTGTCCCGCAGACAACCTGGTGCACCCCTGCCTCTGCCTCGGACAGGCCACGCATGCCTGGGTGCAGACTGCTCAGGGGAGACAGAGGCCTGCCCTTGGGTACTGGTCTGAGTTGCAGGGTGGCAAGTCTGGCTTGCCTGAGTGGGATGGGGAACAGCCACCAGGAGCAGGCCAGGGTACCCTCCTCGCCCAGGCCTGGCAGTGTGTGGCCTGGGATCCCCAGGGACAGGTAGCTCCTAGGATCTGCCCCCAACTTCCACTTCAGCCATTGGGAAGGCAAAACATGAATTCCATCAGCAAACAACAGAACCCTCAGTCAGAGGCAGAGACATGGACATGGACAAAAGGGCATGCAGGTCTCCCATCCACACGTTCAGTCCCCGGATAGCCCGGCCTCAGCCTGGACTGGGCCAGAAGCCGGGAACTTGATCCAGGTCTCCCACATGGATGGCAAGGACCCAGCCGCTGGAGCCATCACCTGCTGCCTCACAGGGTCTGCCCTGTAGGAGGCTGGAATCAAGGGCCAGAGCCAGCAAGTGAATCCGGACACTCCAATATGGAACATGGGCATCTTAACCACAAGACCAAATGCCTGTCCCTCCGTAGCTCGGATAGTCACAAAGCCCCACTCGTGCCCCTACCCTGCTGTCCACACACACACACACTGGCCTGCGACTTGGGCCCAGGGTGAGCTCTGTGGAGCTGTTTTGGGCTTGGCTTTAACTGCTAGGCTCTTGTCAGTGGCCTGCGTGGAGGGTCCACACCCACTGCTGCTTGGCTTTCTGGATCAGAGACCCTGAGAGCTCAGACTGATGGCTATCTTGCAAGTGGGCAATCCATCCAATCTCGAAAGGAAATTCCTGCCCCACTTTTATTACGTCATCAGCAGGCCTGCTGGGTCACAAGCTGGGGGACTGAGCCACACTGGCCTGAAAGGACTTCCTTTGTCTGGGTGTCTGTTCAGGGCATTAGTTGTCCTGAGAATTCCACTGGTGTCACTGAGCTGTGATCCCACACCATGCTGAGCCCAGCTCCCTGTTGAAGGCTCAGCTTTTACCTTGCTGAGAACTCCTGAGATACCTGCTGGGACCCTTGTAAGCTGGATGAACATGAGGCTAAGTGGCCACGTAGGTCAGGATTCAGTGGTCCTGCCAGACAGGGCACCACTGCCTGCCCAGCCAGGACCAGGGTCCTGATGACCTCCGAGCCCTCTCTGCCTTCCAGCCTCACCTGCTCAGCATCCTGTGCATCTCGTGACTGCAGACCATGGCTGCCCATCAGCAATGACACCAAGGACTTGATCAAGGACACCCTGCATGGGGCCTGGAGACAGCAAACCAGTCCACCCACTGCCCTGTGGACCAGCCAGGCCCTGCCCTCTGCCACGCTCAGAAGCAGCCTGGCCTTGAGATCTGCTGACCCAAACCTAGGCCTGACCTCCAGGCTTCCACCCAGCCCATCACTGAGCACACGGGCACTGCCCAGGAGACTGGGCAGGCCTGGTGGACAGACCTGCTCTCCCCTGCACTGTGCATGGAGGAAAGCTGAGGCCAGGGGAGGCAGGGTCCACATTGGCCACGGAATCAGGACTGGACTCCAGGCGAGTGCTCCCCAGCCCAGAGAACTGGGCTTCACAGGGTCCTCAGCCTTGTCCACCTGTGGCCCCCGCCACATAATGGGGTGGGCAGGAGGCAGGGGGGGTTCTCAGGGCAGCCAGGATGCCCCATGGCCTCATTTCCTGGGGTAATTCAGAAGCCATAGGAAGGAGCAGGAAGCCACTCTGAGCCTGGACGTCCAAGCTAGCCCACCTGGAAGAAGGGCCCTGGTGCTCCTGGCCCAGCCAAGAATCAGATGAGGGCTGGAGGCTGCCTGTGTGGGGTGACTCCAGGGCCAGGGCTGACACAGCCTACAGGGGGAGCTGAGGGAAGGGAGGGGGTCTCCTCTATGGGGTAGGCATCCGTGAGCCAGAGGCTTTGGGGTCTCCTCCACTGCATAGTCATTCTCTTCCTCACCCCCAAAGTCTACTTCCTCAATGCCTAGCAAGTCAAGTTCATGTGGCTCAAAGCCAAGGCAGGGGCACAGTGCCCCCTGGGCAAAGCTGACAGCAGGGCTACAAGGCGAGCTAAAGGGCAGAGGTGCCAGCTAGCATGGGTGCTGGCTCCTGGCCACACCATTCCAACACGGCTCTGCGTGCCCCACCACCCTGTAGCATCGCTGACACACTGAGTCCGCCCTAAGCAGACACTCCAACTGCAGCTGCTCTGTGACGACCGGGACCCAGCCGGATCTGCACCGGAACTCCAGCAACTTCTCCAACAGCTCCTCCCCAAGGCTCCCCATGGCCCTGGGCCTGCCTGCCTGATACGGGGTGAAGTCCTCATGGGTGCAGCTCCCCACTGCTCACCACTCCATTCCCAGAGGGCTGAGAGCAGCAGCCAGGACTAGGGCACATGCTGCCCACTTCCCACTAAGGCATCATCCAAGCCTGTTGCATCAGCAGCCCAGGAAAATCACAGAGCCGGGGATGAGGGTCTGTCCAAAAGGCCAGTGTCCACCCTGGCTCCTTCCACTCTTAGCTCTGGCCCCTCACTGCCCTGGAGATGACCCAGGCCATGCCCCAGGGACACTGGGCCTGAGGGTTCTACTCTTCCTGCCTGGTCCCCATCCCCACCCGTGGAGGTCTCCTCTGCCTATGGCTTAGACACCAGCATCAGAACAGCCTTGCCGACCCATGGAGCTAAGAGGGGAAAACCCAGATGGTCAGGAGGCAAATGAAAGTCTAGAAGAGATCATGTGTCAAAAATCTAAACACAGTTTATGTTGGGTTTGAAAGCGTTTGGCAAGGTCCTCACAGAGCATAAAGGTGCACAGGAACAGGTGTGGCTGCCCCAGCCACGGATGGCTCAGAAAGCTGCTTCAGGGTGCAAACACTTCCCGAGGCTCAAAAGGAAAATCGGTTGTTTCCAGTAATAACATTTTTCAGCTTGCAGGTGAAGGCCCAAGGGCTGGAAGGATGGGGAGAAAAGGTGGCCACGGATGACCTCTGGCCCAAGCCAAGGGGGCCGAGTGTCAACAGAGCGCCCCCTGGTGCTGAGATGGTGGCGGGGAATGCTGAGAACTGCAAGGGGCTCCTGGCTCCAGTGTTAGCCTGGCCTTCTGTGGGTGTCCAAGGGAGGGAGTCTCTTGAGCTCTTGTCTTTCAGTGATGCTGTGGGTAGAGGCGAAGGGACAGGCCTCTGTGCAGGGGCGGCGAGCAGGTCCTGGGGACAGGGAGGAGCCCCCTGCACGCCCCCATGCTGAGAGCCGGACTTCTCTTGTGGTGTTTCAGGAGCAGCTGCAGGCATGGTGGCCTTCCATGGTGGGTAGGTGACTTCTCCAGTTATCTCATTGACCCAGAAAAACGTATCTAGAGGTTTCTTCCCCGATACGAACTGACTCCTGGACATCTCTACGAGGGAGAAGAGCAAGACAACAGGGAGATCTTCCAGTCTTCCCTCCTTGGGGGTGGAGGCTTAGAAGGGGCCTCACACGCCTCGGCATCCCAAAACCCAAAGCTGCACCTGTCGGGGGATGCAGTATCCCCAGTGCTACAGACAACTTCCAGGACTAGGAAAAAGCCCAAAGGGAGGCGCAAGATCCATGCTAGAGTTTTGTTTTGTTTTCTTCCTCTTTCTTTAAATGTTTATTTGCTTATTTACTTTTTATTTCAAAAGGGGACAGAGAGAAAGAGAGAGATCTTCCATCCACTGGTTCACTTCCTAAATGCCTTCAACCACCAGGGCTGAGCTACACCAAAGTCAGGAGCCAGTAGCTCCATTCTGGTCTCCCACAGGGGTGGCAGGGGCCCAAGTATTTGGACCATTTTTCCCTGCCTTCCCAGGCTCATTGGCAGGAAGATGGGCCAAAGCAGGAGCCAGGGCTCCAACTAGCACTCCAGTATGGGATGTGCTGGCATCGCAAGGCAGTGGGCTCAACTCACTGCACCACAACTCCAGCCCCTTGCTTTGCTTTTCAATATTTTCAATCTCCACATCCTCAGGTTGAACATCCATGGATTCAACCAACTATTGGTTAAAAAATAAATAAATAAATAAATAAATAGTCTGTATCAAGCATGCACAGACATAGGCCTTGTCAGTATTTTCCACACAGAGAATTCAGGGGGCTTCAAAAAGTTTGTGGAAAAATGGTATTAAAATATAATGCACATTTTCCATGAGGTTTTGAAGGTCTGTCATACAATGTAACAACAACTTACATAGCACCACGTTGTATTAGGCATTATAAGTCATTTAGAGATTACTTAAACAACACGCCAGGATGTATATCAGTGACAGACAAATATATAAGCAAACCTAGCATCCAAATATTTTGATATCTGAGGCAGGGGGTTGAGGAGGTAGGGAAAGTCCTGGAACCAATTCTGCACAGATCTGAGGGAGGACTGGCTACTGAGAATGCTATACATCCTGACCTGGATCCTGTGTGTGTGTGCATGTGTGTGTATACACTAACAATTTCATGAAACAAAGTTATGTGCAATGGTCTTTCATATTTTCTTTTTTTTAAAGATTTTATTTATTTATTTATTTGAAAGGTAGTTACAGACAGTGAGAGGCAGAGGCAGAGAGAAAGCTCTTCCCTCTGCTGGTTCACTCCCCAAATGGCCAAAACAGCCAGAGCTGTGCCGATCTGAAGCCAGGAGCTTCTTCTGGGTCTCCCATGGAGGTTCAGGGGCCCAAGGACTTGGGCCATCTTCTACTGCTTTCCCAGGCCATAGCAGAGAGCTGGATTGGAAACGGAGCAGCCAGGACTAGAACTGGTGCTCAAATGGGATGCCAGTGCCGCAGGCAGAGGATTAACCTACTGTGCCATGGTGCTGTTTCCCATCTTTTATATTTTCTATGCAATTAATTCTACTATATTCCTTAAGAAAATGTTGTTTGCCACATGTAAAAACTCATTTTATCCAAAAGTTATTTAATTACAACTTGGAAAATGGTCTTGGATTAAGAGAATGCAGAACGTTGAATCCCATACAGAAAGACAAAAAAAATCACTCATGCAAGTTTTACAAAAACATGACCATGTGTGGTCAACAGAATGGTCCACCAAAAACAGCTATGCGCTGATACATGGAACTTGTGAATATATTGAGTTCTGTGGCCAGAGACTTTGTAAATGTGGTTTAAAGCACGGCCCTCAAACTAGGGATATTATTCCAGGTCATCCAGGTCAATCTG
Organism: Oryctolagus cuniculus; assembly: GCF_964237555.1. Classification (NCBI taxonomy): domain Eukaryota; kingdom Metazoa; phylum Chordata; class Mammalia; order Lagomorpha; family Leporidae; genus Oryctolagus; species Oryctolagus cuniculus. The sequence goes on along the minus strand of NC_091441.1, from coordinate 112,020,368 downwards.
ATCACTCCAGCCCTAAAAATTAGCACGATTTCTCTGACTGGGTCAAGGAGAGATGCCACAGTAGGAGAAACGAGATTCTAAGCATGAGGAAGACTCAGCCTGCCATGGCTTGCTTGATGCTGGGAAGTGCCTAAGTAGAAACCATGAGAAAGAAATTCTCAGGGTGGGTGTTTACTTGAATGGTTATGAAGCCTGTGTTCCTTGGGGCCAGTGTTGTGGCACAGTGGGTTAAGGAACCACCTGTGATGCCAGCATCCCATGTGAGCACTGGTTCATGTCCTGACTGCTCCACTTCCAATCCTGCTCCCTGCTAATGCCTCTGGAAAGCAGCAGATGGTGGACCAAGTTGGGCTCCAGCCAACCCCTACGGGAGACCCAGATGAAGCTCCTGGCTCCTGGATTCGGCCTGGCCCAGCTCCAATCATTGAGGCCATTTGGGGAGTGATCCAGCAGATGAAAGATATCTTGCTCTCTCTACGTCTCTCCTCTCTGCAACTCTGTCTTGCAAATAAATGAATCTTGAAAGAGAGAGGAGGGGAGGGGAGGGGATAGAGAAGAGAGACAGAGAAGAGAGAGGAAGAGAGGGAGGGAGGAAGCCTGCATCCTACATTAAATTGCCTGGGTCTGACGAAAGAAGGGAGGGAGGGAGGGAGAGAGGGAGGAAGGGAGGGAGGGTCGGTCTTACATTAGATTGCCTGGGTCTGACACCTGACTCTAATCTCTGGCCAATGCAGACCCTGGGAGGCAGTGGTATGGGCTGAAGTGATTGGAGTTCCTGGAGATCTGGATTAAGTCCCAGCTCCTAGCTTCAGCCCACAGGCATGTAGGGAGTGAACCAGTAGGTGGGAGACCTCAGTCTGTCTCTCCCTCTCTTTCTCTTTCTCTCTGCCTCTTAAATAAAGAAAAGGGGGAGGGTAGAATTCTCAATAAAATGAAGGATCCTTCCCTGGAGCCCTTGGTAAGAGCCCAGGCCGACAAAACTTGATGGTCTTGTGAGACTCTAGGCAGAATATCAAACTCCTAACTCTAAACGGGTGTTGCTCCAAGCAGCAACGTCTGTGGCCATCTATTACAGGAGTGATGGGACACACATAGTGTGGGCCAACCTGGGACCCACACAGGACGGGGGCTGCAAGGCTGGGAAACTCTACCTACTTGCTTTCCCTCGAGCTTGCTAACTGCTTCACCTTCACGAGAACAGACACGGTGACTTGTTGCCCCTGAGAAACTTCAAGTTTTGCTACTTGATACATCGACCAGCAGCATTCAGGGTTCTGACACCTGCATCCTACGTGGCGTGGCGTTTCCCCCACCATCCCCTGGTGGCCCACGAGGCTATGGGGGAGTCAGCACGTCATGCAATGATTCCTGGATCACAGCAGGGACAAGGAGTGCTGGCCAGGAGCCAGGGGACTACACAGGTCTGAATGGCTCAAGGCTCACCTTCCGGAAGGCTCTGCGGTGGAGGAGTCTGGGGAGGGAGTTCCAGAGAGCAGGGGAGCTTCGGAAGGCATTAGGAGGCTCCTAGCAACCTGATCATTATTGTGTAAAGCACTTTCTGCCCTATCCCAGGCTGGATACCGCCTGGCACTGTCAGAATCCTCCAGAGCAGCAGCACACATACCTGCTCCAGCGCTCTCAGGCATAATGACCCCATCCACAACCTAGGGCATCCCTGGTGTCACCACTGCCTTCTTCTCCCCAAAGCTCCTCATGTCTGGTATGACCTCTGAAATAGTTCAACACCGAAAACTGAAAGCTTTGGGGGAATTCTTATCAATTCCTATTCATGTATCTATTACCCTTTCCAAAAAAAATCTTAAAAACACACACACACGTGTACACAGTGGCTGGTGCTGTGGCGCAGCAGGTTAAAGCCCTGGCCTGCAGTGCTGGCATCCCATATGGGCGCCAGTTCAAGTCCCGGCTGCTCCACTTCTGATCCAGCTCTCTGCTATGGCCTGGAAAAGCAGAAGAAGAAGTCCCAACTCCTTGGGCCTCTGCACCCACGTGGGAGACCTGGAACAAGTTCCTGACTCCTGGCTTCAGGATTGGCACAGCTCCAGCCATTGTGGCCATCTGGGGAGTGAAGCTGTGGCTGGAAGACCTCTCTCTGTCTCTACCTCTCTAACTCTGTCTTTCAAATAAATAAAATAAATCTTTAAACACACGCACACAAACACAAACTATCTAGGGATTAGCACTATGGCATAGTGAGTTAAGCCACTTCTTGGGATGCCTATATCCCGTATCAGACTGCCTGGGTTTGAATCCCTACTTGTTTGTATCTTGGGAGGCAGGGGTAATGCTCAAGTACTTGGGTCCCTGCCACCCACATGGAGATACAAATGGAGTTCCTGTCTCCTGGCTCCAGCCTGGTTCAGCCCTGTTACCTCTCAAATAGGTGAACCTTAAAAATAATTTTTAAAAAAACCCAGTGGCCAGTGTTGTGGCACAGTGAGTTGTGCTGCTGCCCATGATGCCAGCATTCTATATGAGTGCCAGTTCAGGTCCTGGCTGCTCCACTTCCAACTGGGCTCCCTGCTGATGTGCTTGGGAAAGCAGTAGATGACACAAATGCTTGGGTGCCTGCCACCCATGTGGGAGACCTGAAATTCCTGGCTCCTGGCTTTGGCCTGGCCCAGATCTGACTGTGGCAGTCTTTTGGGGAGTGAACCAGCAAATTGAAGATGCCTCTCTCCAACTATCTAGCTAGGTACTATATTCCTCTCTGTATTGCTCTGCCTTTTAAATAAATACATAAATCTTAAAAGCAAAATGAATTAGGCAGGGGCAGGTATTTGGCCTAGCACTTAAGACACTGGTTAGGATGCCCACAACACCTGGCTCCTGCTCCGGATTCAAGCTTCCTGCTAATGAAGACTCTCCGAGGCAGCAGTGATGCCTTGGGTAACTGGTTCCCTGTCACTCATGTGGGAGACCTGGATTTAGTTCCCAGCTTCTGCTTTGGGTTGGCCCAGTCCCAGCCTCTGCAGTCAGTTGGGGAGTAACTGGAAACTCTCTTTCTCTGCCCATGGAATTTAAAATTAAAAATAATACTAATTAGGGGGAAAGTATGAACATTTGGCCTAATGGTCAAGATGATGGTTAAGAGATCCAAGTTTCGTCTGAGATTACCTGGTTTCCATGCCTGGTTCCAGCTCCAGACTCCAGCTTCCAGCTGATGTGAACTCTGGGAGGCACCAGTCACAGTTCAAACAGGTTCCTGCCACTCATGTGGGAGACTTGGATTGAATTCCTGGTGCCTGGCTCCTGGCTGTGGCCCAAGCGCACCCTGGTTGTTGCAGGCATTTGACCCTGGAGTCTAAAATCCCAAAAGATCAAAATCTCAACAATGTCATTTAGGAAAAAAATAAAAGAATTTTTAAAAAGGCATTTACCTATATTTTAAAAGAGATTTACTTGAAAAACATAAAGGACATTTCATAAGCTGCTTTACATAACAGCAATGTACATGGTTCCAAGCACAATAATAGTCACAGAGGCATAGCAGTTATGAGTGATATTCATATACAGTCCAGAAACAAAGGTATAAATGTGTATCACTATGGTTGGTAATTGTGTGCACCCCACTGCATAACTGTTGTCATCTCAAACACTTTGATGGACAGTGATGAAATGGATCAAAATTGCAAGGATTACCACCACAGATTCAGAGACCCAAAGAACCAGGATCTTGAGAAATTTGTTCTTTCACAAGTGCAGATGCACAAAAAGGGACATTTCTTCATTTACTAAGGAAGTTTCCACATTGTACACACGTGCACAATGTTCTCATACAAGTCAGCTTTGTAATAACCCACTTTTGCAAAGTCAAATTTGCAAAAAAAATACATTAAAACAAATGGAAATTCTCTGAGGATTTTTTTTACATAATTTACATCTCCATTACTGGAAATGACGCAAAGATGAAATACACAGCATAGCAAATTGTAAAAAGAAAAGAAAAATGCTGGCAATTCAAAATAGGAAAAAGCTAAAAAAAATTAAATCTGACACATGAGAAACTGCATTACAGGAATAGATTATGTGCAGCTGCATGGAATTAGTCCATGGGAGCGGCCCAATTTCCACAATCCTCAACTAACTCTGGATGTCTTGAATCCCAATGAATAGTACCTTTTTCCTTTTAGGTGATGCTCTCCTCCAAGAATATATCCACATTCATTTTCAACTTGGGGACAATCTTGTGGGAATTATTCTATGATCCGATGTACACCGACAGGACTATTCCAAATCCCATTTTCCCATCTTCCGTGCCATGTTTCTATATCGTTTTGTTATAAGGAAATCCACTCTGCATGCACTCCTTATTCAAATCACAAATTTGGTGAAAACAGCACTGGGGATAGAACACCAATATATTTGCCTAAATGTCTTATCCTATCATGCACATATTATCCAAGCTGACAGTAACTTTACTGGTTTCTTTGGGCATTGCCTTTTTCTTTTATTAAAAGCTCCTGAAATTTCATCAGCTGCAAGGAATGCCAATGTAGACAAGTGACACATCTTTAAATTGAATTTTGTGCCATTACCATTATCACATGGCCAACATCATCTAAATTTTCCACCAAATATATCAGGCTGAGTAGAAAAAACAAACTGTATTGGTAACAATTGGAAATTCACTTTTAGAAGTTTAATCTCACCTAATTACAAATCTGTCAGTATGGTTTGGTGAATTCATTGAAATCCATTTTCTTCTTTAAAGTCCACCAAATATTCAAATAACCGTTTTTAAACTGTTCTTGTTTTTTTCCAATCATTAATATATAAATGAGTGGGTGAGTTCTAGGGTCCATCAGGGGAATAAATTTTATCTATTTTATTAAAAACAGTAGGCACAGTTGTGAAAGTGCCATTCATTAGTCAATGTGAAGCACGTACTAATTTTTCTATGTTGGATTTAGTGGTAAGTGTAGGGGATTTATCCTCTTTGAGAGTCAAATCCCTAACCAAGAGTAGTTCACTGTTAAATCTGTGTTAACTATCACAGATTTAACTAGAGAAACCCCTATTATCAGAAAATTTCTTAGGTTCAAGTCTCTAAGCTTCTTCAAGTCTGTTCCCTGATATTTTTTGAAGAGAAGTGTGGTGCTATTTGTCAAGGTACAGTAGTCCATGACTGAATAATCTGGCAATGAAAAACACACTAATCCCTCCCCAAGATTTTAGCCTGCCTTCCCTCCTCCCCCCAACAGAAACTGTGGTTTGGGGGATTTCAGCTTTCAGGATTTTCAGCATTTGGGGATTTATTATTTCAGGATTGTGATTTTCAAGACTTTGATCTTTAGGGATTCTTTCAGCATTTCAACACTTGGGATTACCAATGTTCTTGGGATTTGGATCAGCACCAGTGTAAAAGCTGTGGTCTAGGTCTGACCTAAAGGACACCAGACAATACGAGGATACTTCAAAGGTTCAAGGAAATTGGAACTGAGTATATGTCAAGATTATATGAAATAAATTTCAATGCCCCTACATGTTTTATTGAAATACATCTACTTGTGTGTGCACATGCACAGGTATGTGTGTAGATTTCACTTAAGGCGTTGGCTCCTATGATTACGGGGCAAGTCCAGAATGTGCAAAGTGAACCAACAGGCTAGAGACCTGGGAGAGCCAGTGCTCCAGGTAGAGCCTGAAGACTATGTGCTATGGAACCAGGAAGCAGCAATGTTACAGATCCAGAATCCTCTCTTGCAGAATTCTCTCTTGTTCAGGGGAGTCCAGACCTTTGGTTCTACTTGGGTCTTCAACTAACTGGATGAGGCCCACCAAGATGATGGAGGGCACCTGCTTTACTCAAGTTCACCAACTTGAAGGTTAACTTCATCCAAAAACACCCTCACAGAAATACCCTTGTTTGAATCTCTGTTGTGAGCTGAGAATTACCTGAGAGTCCAGGGCAACCCTTTTGGAAAACAGCTTGGCAGTTTCCCAAAATGTTAAACATGGTTATCTTACATCCCAGCAAAAGTTATGTAAAACTGTCCGCTGTGATTTCCTTGAACATACAGAACTATTAAAAGAAGAAGAGAATTTTGAAAAATGTTCACACTGGCCAAATCAAGCCAGGCTTATTTCTTACACTCTAGCAGGTGGTCTCACCGCATTTTGAGTGGTTGCTCCTTCCTGCACAATCGGCAAAATGACCACAATATCATCAATATGGTGGACCTGTGTGGCAACCTGAGGGTGGAATGATGACTGGACAAACTGGATTTTGAGTAGGGATGTGGAGTTAATGTGGCCTTTAGGTAGGGTAGTGAAGGTCTATTCACCTGAAAGCAAACTGCTCTTCATGGTCTTCCCTAACAGATACAGTAATCGCAAACCAGGCGTCAGATGTGATTTGCTCAACATCTGCACTTGAGAGTCACTACTTGTGTCTTTCTCCAAGATTCAAACATTCTCCACAAGCCAAATAGGCAAGTTGGAAATGTGGCTTCAGGCCTTTGATGGTGGCATTGATCTTCATAGTCTCCAGAAATGCAGCATTCCTTTCGTTTCCTATTTGGAAAGTAGAGCAAATCCAGGGGGTACCACGCAGGCTAACAGCTTTTGCTCCATGGGACAGGAAACCAATGTGGGACTCCGGACTGTTGCTGAGCAAGTCAAATTATGCATTTTAGAAATGGGGAAATAACCACAGGATGGATTCAGGAAGCTGCTAGGCCTACTGTAAGATCAATCAGTTAAAACTCTGATCTACCTGACCACCACACACACATGCCCTGGGGGGCCATGGTGGCATTCTGAGTCTCCTGTAATCAGTGTTAACCAGAATCAGGGTCTGGCAATCCCAGAAAGGTCTGATTGTTTGCCCTTCCCAATGCACCACCACTCTGGTAATCAGCCCTCAATGCCTTTGGGGAAGGCCATGAAGATTAAAAGTATGCATTCTGCTCAGTCTAATTGGGACCTGGTCTACCCTTTTTTAAAGCTCTATGAACTAGCTCACTCTTTTTGGTGACTCAAGTCAAACCAGACTTCACCTGGAGCTTTTCCAGTAACTCAAGTAAAGTGCTAGTAGGCTGCCCATCCATTTGCTTTCCAGGGATTCTGGCCAGCTAGCCAACACCAAAGGTCTCTATGGGTCAGACTATTCTAATTACTGCTCCAGCTTCACTGTCATTATAGGCACACCTCTCATCTCAGATGACTCAAGCTTACCACATGCTCCCTCTCAAGATTCCATCACCCATGTGGTTCTTAGTTTTCATTTTAATTTGTCCTGTGCTATCTGGGACTTTCAGCATGAATTTATTTCTCAGTCTGATGAAGGAATGCCTCTGGACCCCCTTGGGGAGGGAAGCGGGTACTACATGATACACTCAAGCATTTCAATTTCCCTAACCATTTAAAGTATCTTCTTCTACAGAACAGCAAGGAGTTCCAGCATTTCAATTCATGTAGTGTAGGCTATGTTTGTGACCATATTTTTTGTCATTTTTTTAAAGATTTATTATTTATTTGAAAGTCAGAATTAGAGGGATCACACAGAGAATCTTCCATCCATTGGTTCATTCCACCAAATAGCCACAATGGCCAGGGCTGAGCCAGGCTGAAGCCAAGAGCCAGGAGCTTTTGAGTCTCCCCCGTGAGTGGAGGGGCCCAAATACTTGGGTCATCTTCCACTGCTTTCCTAGGCACATCAGTAGGGACTTGGATCTGAAGTGGATCAACTGGGACTAGAACCAGCACCCACATGGGATGCCAGCACTGCAGATGGCAGCTTAACCTGCTATGCCACAGCAGGCAGATCTTGTGGCCATATTTCATTCAACCAACAGGCAAGCAGTTAGAACCATTCTCAGTTTCTCAAAAACAATACACATCTCCACTGAATGAGCATGTATCAGTAAATTTAGCCTCATCTGACTTTAAACTTCTTCACTGATCCCACGCCCTTAAGACACATTCCTCATAATCAGCAAAATTATGCAGCTTGATGGGTATTGCCACAATCATCCTTTGAAGTCTACTGCACGAGTAGATGGTGTATTAGTTCTGGACAAGTGTCAATCCTCAGGACATGCCTTTATGTTCTTCAAGCAAAAAGAACTAGAAATTCCAGTTCAGCCTCCTTGTGACTCCTCCCCCATGGCCAAGACACCCCCATCAGCAGCTGGGCTCCTTCCACAGGCGGCCACAGGGCCCTTCCTCTGAGCTGACACTAGCACCAGCACAACAGTATTCCCCTTAAAGGTCAGAAGTGAGCTGCACGTCAATCCGTCATCTACCTTTAGTGACTTTAGTAACTTTTGTTTCTCCTTTGAAGTTGGCCCCTGGAAGGCAGGATCAACACACCGTCATCCAAAAAATGCTCAGATGTTGACACCAATGACACTGCACACATCAAGTAGCTCTGGTTTTTATTATGGTTATAGGAGGTTTTGCATAATATGACCTGCCCCCTCACACCATGAGGGAGTGCCTGGGCTTTCTTATTTTACACACATGTGGGGCAAAATGAGGTGAACTTGTAAGCTGTCGGCAGCCAAATACCAGAACTGAGGAGATATTCTATCACAGCTCCTCCAGCCCTGGCAGCTGTCCTAGATACAGGATACTACCTCCATAACACCTTTCTAGTTTCTCAAATTTATCTCATTAATTCTTTCAATTCATTGTTTAAATCAGTACTTCTGTTTCCAATGACCAGGCTGGTACAAATCTTGCAGTTCTTAGGTGGGCATTAACTTAGTAAGTACGGTAGAAGGTAGAAAGGTCGACAACCATGTCCATTCTCATCAGGATCTGTTTTCCTCATCAAAATTACGTACTGATAACTTCTGGATTCAACTGTTCTTCTTTATCAATGAAGAATTAAGGAAAATGGAGTTGTAATTTCTTATAAGCTGTCTCTCTTGGAGCTCATGCATCACAACATGGATAACATGATTTGTGATATTCCATCACAGATGTACTACTGTTGTTTAACCAATCCTTGATTATCAGCCATTTGTGCTGTTGCCAATTTTTGCAGGTGTATACACTGAAGCCTTGACAGTAAACAGCTCCCTCTTAGTAACATCACATAAATGGCAGATCCAGGATTTCTACATAGTCACAAGATGTCAGAGCCCATGCTTAAAAATACTTTTATTCTGAAATAGTTTAAGCCAATAGTTAAAAAGAACCCATCATATTGTCCTGTTAAGTCTTTACATTCTGATGCATCTGCATCAATTTTTAGAAACAAACTCCAAGTCCTACATCCCTTTCCAGATCTTATCAGCATCTCTCGCCCTGGGAAAAGGCAGAGTAGCAACGTGTACATATCATTCCAACACATGACTTTACACTTATTTCTTAACATTTGATTCCACAGAAATTATTGTGCAAAAATAGTAACACCACTGTTACATGCCAACAATGAGTACATGTCAGACTCTATTCTAAGTGATTTACATGCATTATTTCTTTAACTGGCCCCCCAACCCCTAATCACCTTTTGAGGCTTGTACTACTATTCCATTTAACCAAACATGAAACACAAATAAGAGATGTGCCCAGACCCACAGAATGCTTATTTTTGCAAAAGTGGTATATTGCATGTTGCTTCTCCAACTTTCTCTGCACGGTTTTGGATTTGTCTGTGTTGAAAGGCATAGTCCTCTTTCTAAAGTACCAAAAAACATTTACTTGTTCTTCTGCTGATGAAATGTAGGCTTTTGCCAATTTTGCTACCTAAATAACACTGCAATGAACAGTCTCAGTCATTTCTTTCTTCATACAGGGTTGCTCTATGATATATCCAGGAGTGGAGTTGCTAGCAAGTAGAATACTCACAACTTTGCAAGACTTCACAAACTGCTTGGCACAGCTGTCACAATTTCTGCTCCCAAAGCAGTGAATTCTCACTGTTCCACATACTTACCCACATTTGGGTTTTCAAAAACATGCCAACTTGACAAAGTGTGAGGTGATCCATGTTATTTTATAATTCCCACGTATTCTTCTCAGCACATGCCTGTCTTGTCTGATAGTCTCTGTCACCAACCATGGGGCTGACTCACCTAACAGGTGACCAAAAGACCTTCTGATATCCACTCTTCTCTGTGACTGTCCTCATCCATCTAACTCTCCTCAATCCCAACTTCAGTTCCTCCAAGGGAGCAGAGAAATGGGCCTGCATGCTCTCCAGATCAGTTTGGGGTACAAGATTTGAGAACTGGTGTCAAAGACAACCCAAATAGTCACCCGGAGCCATATGGATCAGAACCATCCATAGCTGGGCTCCTAAACAGCAGGTGTATTCCAGTCAACACTTCACACAAAAGCTACTTCCCAAAACTCCATACTTAAAACTAAATTCAGGTCTAGACTCAACAGAGGCAATTTTATGCAAAATCTCTGCATGGCCAACAGGTAAGTAAGTCCCCAACCTTGGACTCCAAGAGTTAATGGGTTTGGCTGTAGTGATGGGTGTTAACTGGAACACCAGGCAACAGAGTAACACAGGCCCCGGGGGGAAGGGTTAGGGAAGAGAGCTTAGATGGATGGGGACCTTGAGGAGGGAAGATCTGGAGCAGCAGGAACAGAGCTGTGGCACTCCAGGTGAAAGAGACAGCACAAGGCAAGACAGCCAACAGTGTGCATAGAGGAGCAATTAAGCCAAATACTGACTACACCAAAATGCTTAGCAGTTAGTTCCAAATAGACTTTTGCTTCTACCTTTTCAACTAATGTGCATTGACTCACTTTTCTGTAATAGACTGCATATAAATTGAAGATTATTTGAAAACTCAGGTTACTGAACAAAGTGCATTAGTAAAATTCAAAAGTATTAACAGTTTATTTCAACACAGAATTATTTCTGTTGATCTTGATTTCATCCTTTGTACATGTTAAAACCTATTTGGAATGTGCAAGCCCACCTCACTCCATAAAAATGACAGCAAAATTACTCCTATTGGGGCAGGAACTTTATGAGGTATCAGATTACACAAGGAGTGAAGAAAATATGGACAAAAGAGTAGTTCCGTGGTTTCAGCAACAACCAGTGTCGTGGGGGGTGGGGAGAGGGGGACCTCTGCGAAGGCTCTGGTCTGAGAGATCAACAACCTAACCCAGAGCCTTCATAAACCAGTCCCAGGAGTCAGATAGTACAGCTAGGTACATTAAAGAAAATTAACACACAATTCTGATGACTCACTGAAGATCACCCTGCCAAGAAAAGGAACACTGAGCTGGCACCCAAATCTGATCACTCCAAAGCCCTTCTCATGACCCTGGAGCCCAAGCACATAGGTCTCTGGCCTCTGCTCAGCCATATCCAGGGCCAGTCTGGGGCAGCACTGTCATGTGAAGAAATACTGATTCTAGGCCATGGGCAGCCACTGTTGCACAAACACAAGGGGATGGCAAAGCCAAATGACAAAGATGAACAGCCACAAGGACACCAACAGGAGATGCCTGTTCCACCCCTTGCCCATGCTGTGATATTATTCCACAGTACCAGAGGCTTCATGCTCACCTGCTACGGCAAACCAGGAGATAGGACGACTGTACTCTACCAAAAGACTGTCCAAGTTTGTTTCTTTCCATCATCACAATACAGCGCCTGTTCTGCAAATGCGCGCCTACTCATAGGCAAATGCAGTCTGAGATGTTGCCCAACTGAGACATTTCATCCTTGCATTTATAATCTGCATTCTTCAATCAACTGTAACAAATTTAATTTCCTTTAGAAATGTCACTCTTGTACCTTTGTGTTCTTGCTTTTTGCTTCAACACCAGTGGTTAAAAAGTCAGAGAGGGCACCTCTACCACAGGCCACCTTCTCTCTTAGAGGCAGCAGGCATGTGGTCTGGGTAACTTTAGGCTGAACCTGATGCCAGTACCAGATCTCACATGCCAAGATGGCTGTGAAGATGAGAAGGCACCTGCAGAGTGTTCAGCCTAAATACGGAAGTGCTAGTGGGTTAAAAAGTCCCATTTATAGAAACCGGCAGAAGTAACTGCATAAAAATCCTAATGGCCATGCCATCTTCCTGAGTCCTAGGTCTGTGATTGACCCTTGTAGATGTTTCAAATTCAGATCACATCACTCAACTAAAACTTTCCCAAAGAGCCCTCTCTGCTACCCACTATAAGACGTCCCAAGCCCCATGGATGATCTGCGATGCTCACCTAGCCCGTCTACCACCTTTCAGGCCCCCTCTCCTCCTCTTCCAGTTGGCTCACTCCATTCTACACCAGGACTTTCTTTCTATCTCTTGAAAATACCGGACAAGACCCCAGGTCCTCTGCCTCAAATTCTTAGATATCTACATGGCTCATTCCCTGACCTCTTTCAAGACTGCTCAAATTTTACCTTCTCAGCTGAGGGTCCCCTGATCACCCAAAATCACAACTCACCTCCAAATCCAACACTCCTCACTCTTCTCTGATTTACTGTGCCCACCACACACATCACTATCCAGAATACCGCATGTTTCATTTGTTCAGTGTCTGTACAAGATGCAATACAGGACAGACCACCTACGGGGTCTCCAGCACACACACTTGCGCCTGATATTAGGCAGGTGTTCAGCACATTTCTGCTGCTGCCTGTGTAGACTTGCCCAGTAGAGATGGTGGTAGGACATCAGGAGAGCTTCATTCTCCAAGTACTTGAGCCCAGCACCCTGCTCGCCTCCTCCTGCTGCTCAGACAACACTAGGCCTTTGGCAGATACATTCAAAAGCGGCTATGAAGCTGAAGATCCAGCCAGAACTCCCCAGAAGGCATCTAGAGAGATCAATTCTTGATGCTATTGCTTTTGATACCAACAGAACAGGCATTGTCACAGGCCAAGCTCAAAGAGAAATCTAGAATCCAACTGGCCTCTTCTCAGCAGCTACAGCCCACCAGGCCTCAAATATTTTGTTCAACAACAACAGGCAATGGTCTCTCTCTTTAGAGCTGTGGGAGCTGGCTGGGGAAGCCCCAGGGTGTTGTGCAGAGGCCACTCCTAGAGCCAGAAGAGCCCCAGCAGCCCTTTCCAGCAGGTGGGCTGGGGCCTCAGTGAGCTTGTAAATCCTCAGGACTCTGCCATCAGCTTCCAAAATACAAAGGGCGGGGCCCTTTGTGAAGGATTTCCCCATGACCGAAGGCTCTCTAGCAGGCTAGCTGGGGAGCACTCCCGACCCCATTGTCATCGTCAGGCCCTAGGCTAATCTCTAACATGATTTTTCATGTGCCGAGCCAGGTTTGAAGACCACCTGAAGGTCTTGCCACACTCTAGGCATCCGAAGGGCCTCTCTCGAGTATGAAATCTCTTATGACTAATGAGCTGCGAATGCTTGTTAAAGGTTTTCCCACATATGTTACATCTGTGGCACTTGCCCCCTTCAGGTATGTTCTGCAGTCTGGAGTGCCTGGAGCTCTGGTCAGCAACCTCCTTACAATCTTCCAGGGCCTTTTCCCCACTTGGTTTTAATTCCTGCACACTCAACCCAGTGTCCTGACGCGAAGATAACCCAGGCAAGCTGCACCCGGATGCTGCTGCTCTGCTGTGTTTTCTCTGATGAAGAGAAAGGGCATGTCTCCCAATGAAATCCTTGCCACACCACTGACACTTAAATGGTCGTTCGGTAGAGTGGACTCTCTGATGGTTAACAAGGCGGTAATTTCGAGCGTAAGATTTCCCACACAAATTACATTTATAGCGCTTCTCTCCGCTGTGTATCCCCTTATGATCTAAGAGACTTCTTTTACGTGTAAAGGTTTTCCCACATTCTTGACACCAAAAAGGCTTCTCATCAGTGAGGATGTTTGCTTTCAGAGTTGGCATATTCTGACCGTCATGACACTCATACTGTTTTTTCAGAGAGTGACGCCTCTGATGTCGGTAGAGATTGGAACTCCATCGGAAGGCCTTTCCACACTCCCTGCACTTGTAAGGCTTCTCTCTGGTGTGAATTCTCTGATGGGCAAGGAGGAATGAGTGATTGCGGAAGGCTTTGCCACACTGGCTACATTGGTAAGGCTCTCCTGTGGTGGGACTGCCCTGAGGAACTTGGAACACCTTGTCCTGACCAGAAGACGGCGTGCCCTCGGGCTTTCTTTTCATGGCATGCTTCTTCTTATGAACGATAAAGGCTGACCTATAGGTAAAGCCTTTTCCACACTCGCTACAGCGGTAGGGTTTCTCGCCTGTGTGACTTCTCTGATGATCGATAAGGGTCTTCTTTCGAGTAAAAGTTTTCCCACACTGCTGACAGGGAAAAGTTTTCTCCACAGCGGGAGCATCCTGGGGCTGACTGTAGTTCTTCTGCCTTGAGCTTTCTTGACATTTCTCTTGCTTATAAAACTTTTCCTCCTGGTGCAACCTCACATGACGAGTAAAGTTTGACCTCCACCTAAAAGTTTTCCTACATATGGTGCATCTATAGGGTTTCTCCTGAGTGTGAATCCTTTGGTGTTCCAGAACATATGCTTTACAATGGAAGGATTTCCTACACTGGCTGCAGTCAAATGATCTCTCGCTGTCTTGGTCTCTCAAATGATATTCAAACTCTGTACTGTAGGTGAGAACTTCTTTATACTGATCTGACTCGGGAAATTTCTGCTTTGTATGGGTTTCCTGATGCAGACGGTAGGCTGACAGGCGTTGGAAAGATTTCTCACATATACTGCATTTATAAGGTTTCATTCCAGTGTGAATCTTCTCATGTCGCACACAGTTTGAGTTCCATCCAAAAGCTTTCCCACACACTCTACATTTAAATGGTTTCTCTTGAGTGTGATGTCTCTGATGATACACCAAATGGGAGCTACGATTGAAGGTCTTCCCACAGTCACTGCACCTGTACGACTTCCTCACCAAGTGGAGATTCTGCCCATGCTGGTGATGAGAGCTAAGGCTGAAGCCTTTCCCACACGAGTCCCTTTCATTCCCTTTGAGCCCAGTATGAACTCTCTGATGTAGGCTGAACCCCCCGATCATGAGTCTGTGCCCCTTCCCATGTTTCTTGTAGTCATAATGGTGTGAACTCGTTCTGAAGTGTCTGCCACAGCCATGTTTAAGGGACTGCTTTCGTTTGGAAACTGTCAAACGTGTAGCATGTTTTAGATCACCACTGTTTCCTCCTCCAGACACTTTGGATTCCTTTCCATCTCTATCACTGCAACCAGTCTCTTCTTTCTTATCTCCCACTTGTATGAGGTTTCTACATTGCTCCTTTAACCTTTTCTTTTGCTCAGAAGATTCCAGGAGTCCCGTTCCCTCAGGAACACTTATTGCAGGACATACTGTTAGTACAGCACAAGTTTCTTTCTCTTCCAAAGGCTCCTGTTTTAAAATGAACTTGTCTGTCTGAATCTGGAGCTCACTTCCTGACAAAAAATAAACACAAGAGAATATACTCTTATTAAAAGAAAAAAACCTTTTTATTTGCTTGAGAAGCAGAAAGGAAAACACAGACAGATAGAGAGCTCCCATCAACTGGTTCATACCACATGTTCATAGTAGCTATTTTGTAAGGATATCGGCAGTCAGGCAAAAACCATGCATGTACAGTAATGACATTTTACTGCTCCTTGGTGCTTTGACCTGTTCCAAGAATGAGAAAAGAGTACATTCTTGGGGTGAGTGTTTGGTCTAGCAGTTAAGATGCCAGTTAAAAGGCCCACATCTTATATTAAAGTGTCTGGATTTAATTAGCGGCTCCAGCTCAATTCCACCTTCCCATCAAGGCAGACTCTGGGGAAGGCAGCATTACAGGCTCAACTCATTGAGTTCCTGCCACCTGCATGGGAGACCTGGACTGGGTTCCTTTGCTCCTGGCTTCAGCCTAGTCCAGTACTGGCTGTTGAAGGCACTTGGGGAGTAAACCAGAAGATGAAATATATCCCTCCCCAACTAAACCCACACCACTTGTCTGTTACTTTGCCTTTCAAATAAACAAATCTTGGGGGAAAAAAAAAATACTTTCCTTCTAGTGAACAGTGGAGTAAGTCCCCAGTGACACACCTGACCTTAAGAAAGGGAAGAGTATAGGTGGTATCTGGCACAGTGGTTAAGATGCTGACTGGGGTGTCCCCATCTCATATTAGAGTGTTCTGAGTTCAAAACTCAGTCTGGTTCTCATTCCAGCTTCCTGCTAATGTGCACCCTGGGAAGCAGCAGGTGATGGTTCAAGTAGTTCTGCCACCCAAGTGTGAGACTCATACTGAGGTCCTGGCTCCTGGCTCTGGCTTTGGCCTGGCCCAGTGAGGGCTGTTGCAGGCATCCAGGGAATAAACCAATGGACAGAAGATCTCTGTCTCTCTTTCAAGTAAGATGACAATAAATAAGTAATTTTCTAACTAAGAAAGGAAGAGTAGATACAGGAAAGATAGGACTGGTAGGTTCTCTGGAACTCACCGGCAGGAGCATCATCTGGCTCTCTCTTAGGCTGGGCTTCCTGGACATTCAGGCCCCATGGCTCTCTTGCTTCCAACCAGGAGATCAGAGCAGGTTTGCAGAATGGTCCCACTGCATAAAAGGGAATTGGATGGAAAGGGTGATGGATCACAGGAGACCCTCTCAAGCTAAGGAGGTAGGGAGGGGGAAAGTCCAGGAAGGCAGGTGGGAAAGAGCGAGGGCAGGAGGCCAAACAGCCATTTTCAGTAGTCCTGAGCTGACAGAGACAAGGAAAGCTAAGAGCAGTCAAAGGCGAAAGACTGCTAAGATTCTCCGGAGCTCAGAACCACACCACAACTCAATTTTTTCAATCAGCCAACATTTTTTTGAATGCCTTAAATGGACCAGCAACTTGAAATACCATACTTTTAATCTTTACAATAACCCAGTGTGAGGTACTACTATCCCCAATTTTCCAAAGAGGACACTGAGGTGACAGATCCAGTTGGTAGTTACAGAACTAGGATGAAACCAGCTCAGGCCCCTTTCCACACATCACAAAAAAAGCCAAGAAGGTAGAAGTCAAGGTAGAAAGGCATATGGGGAGATGGATGACTTACTCAGAGCAGAAAAGTTTCTGTAATTCTCTAGCATCACATCCCTGTACAGGTTCCTCTGAGCCGAGTCCAGCCATCCCCACTCATCCTGGGAGAAGGTCACCTCCACGTCCTTGAAAGCCATAATTTCCTGAAAAAACACTGTGGCCTAGAGCTGGTCCACAGCTCCCAGTTTCTGAGGAGCTGGGGCGGGGGAATGGGGCTGGCTCTGAGTGGGCACAGGATGGATATGGCAAAGGGGAAAAAGTGATCATCACCCTTTGGAAGAGTTCTAGGTCCTGGGGGATAATCTGGTCTCTGGAACATGGGTCTCTGCTCGTGAGATCACTGGACAGAGAAACTTAAGACGAGGTATGGTACTACATCAGGCAGTAACATGGAGTCATAGGGAAGGAGCAAAAGCCCTGTGGCTCACCTGGGGCTGGGCTGTCAGGGAACTTGCTGCCATCACCTGGTCTCCTGGGCTCTCCTCTCTCGGGGTAAGGGCAGGCACCTGAGCAGCATAGAGATCTGAAGGAGGAAAAGAACCATGAGAGCGCCGCTTGGCCCTAGATGCCCCACCGAGAAGCCCACTCTTCCCCACAGAGGACTCCTAGCCCCATGAGCAGGTAGGTGTTGCTAAACACCCAGACCACAGTCCCCAGTGTCTGTCAGAGCTGGGAAGGGAGCACAGGGGGACAACAGAAGGAACAGCTGGCCAGACATGGCTCACAGAAGAGATGGAGGACACTGAGCAAAGGGCCAGGCCAGAGTGCCTCAGAGAGAACGAATGGTGAAGACAACGTTACAGGAAGTTCAAAAGATGTGGCATAAGGCTGGGGTCTTGGAGCCAGGCGGCAAGTACCGGATTGCCCAGCCAGGAAGTCACGCACTCCTATTTCAAAGGGAGGCTCCAGCTGGTCTCCCAGAGCAGAGCCACTCCTGAGAGGTGAAGCAGGGGGCCATATCTTTGTGGATCGCAGGGCTCCTGTACCCATCCAATGCACATCTGGACTCTGGACAGGGCCTGGGTCCTGGTAAGAAGAAAATTTTGTGAGATGATTCTTCATGGGAATCAGAAAGCAAACTCAAGGCTCTAGAGGTCTTACGGCCTGTCTCTAAAGGGCGGTGGGGTGGGTGAGCCAGGCCTTTACCCCTTTAGGAAGAGCACAAAGGTCAAGGAGAAAGCCCAGGGAGGCCCCTCCCACCCCTCAGCCTCCCTGGGCTCTAACAAGGGCCATGGGGAGTCCTGGTGGAAACAGACTTCAGCTTAACATAAGCACTTGGCACGTCAGTACTGGCACTGCTGTCAGTCCTCAGATGTCAGGGGGCCCTCGTCCACTATTAGTCCCAGAGAGCTCAACAGATAATGGTTCACAACACAGATACAACTCAAGCGCTGCTCTGGGCACTGACACGTAAAATGATCTCACAGGAGAAAGGGAGCTCCTCCATCATAAACCTGACTGAAACAGCAACAGCTATAGAAAGGCTCTGGTAATTATGAGGATGAGCCTTGGAAAAAAGTCTCAGGCACAGAAATAGGACGTGCCCATCCAAGCAGAGACCAGGAAGCAAGCACTTGTGCTCTGGAAGTGCAGAGTGCTCTGGTCTGATACAGGCTGTTCTTCATGTAGACATGAACTCAGGAGGCTACAGCCAATGAATATCTAGCTTTTCTGGCCCTGTGGCCAAAGACATTCTCTATGCTGATACAGACAAGTCTCAGCCCCTGGCCATTAAATATCTGGTAGAATGATACAGACTAAAGATCATGAACAGACCACAGCAACCATCTCCTATTCCACTCAAACCCTACTAAAGGGAAAATTACAAACTTTCTCAGCACCTGTTTTTATGCACTGTGGTATTTTTGATGATTTTATGGCTTTAAATGCATTTTAAGCATTTATGTTCCCTTTCAGAATTTGGAAGGCTTTCTCCCAGTTCCCACTGTCTTCTAATTCCTAACCAGTTTTCAGCCAGTTCAGCCCTTTCTGCTCACTTGGCAATCTTTTCACAGATTTTAAAATCTTGGAGCCCTAAATGAACTGAATATAACCAAACCATAGATTAGGCCCTTTTGAACACCTCACTGTTTTAGTAACAATTATAAATAATCCTTTGGATTTTTTAAAAAATAGTACTCAATGCTGAACAAAAAAAAATTTTTTTCGACAGGCAGAGTGGACAGTGAGAGAGAGAGACAGAGAGAAAGGCCTTCCTTTGCCGTTGGTTCACCCTCCAATGGCCGCTGCAGCCAGCGCACCACACTGATCCGAAGCCAGGAGCCAGGTGCTTCTCCTGGTCTCCCATGGGGTGCAGGGCCCAAGGACTTGGGCCATCCTCTACTGCCTTCCTGGGCCACAGCAGAGAGCTAGACTGGAAGAGGAGCAACCAGGAAAGAATCCGACGCCCCGACCAGGACTAGAACTCGGTGTGCCGGCACAGCAGGTGGAGGATTAGCCTAGTGAGCTGCGGCGCCGGCTCAAAAATGTATTTTTTAATAGTTATATCTCGTGGCCGGCGCCGCGGCTGTCCCAGTTGCCCCAGGCAACTGTCCCAGTTGCCCCTCTTCCAGGCCAGCTCTCTGCTGTGGCCAAGGAGTGCAGTGGAGGATGGCCCAAGTACTTGGGCCCTGCACCCCATGGGAGACCAGGATAAGCACCTGGCTCCTGCCATCGGATCAGTGGGGTGCACTGGCCGCAGCATGCCGGCCGCGGCGGCCATTGGAGGGTGAACCAACAGCAAAGGAAGACCTTTCTCTCTGTCTCTCTCTCTCTCACTGTCCACTCTGCCTGCCAAAAATAAATAAATAAATAAAATAAAACCAGGTAGCATGCGCGATTGATGCAGTTCATTTAAAAAAAAATAGTTATATCTTGTACCGACAAAAGCTGGTAGACTATTTTCAGATGTGCTATTTGATCTAATTTTTATAATAAATTTGGGAGAAATGTCAAATTTGTTTCAGAAACCTTAACAGCAAGTTTCACTTATATGTGAATTATGCATGCAGAATCACACATTTTTATGAAAATTTAAGAGCTATCTAAAAAGGTGTTCTTTTTAAAAACTCTAAAGATAAGACAGGAGGCATCAGCTTTCCTGAGCCCAGCAGGAGCAGAAGAATGCATGACCTGAACCACCTCTTCTCTACAGCCAGGCTCGGGACTGTTAGCACTGCTCCCAACACCAAGGCCAGATCCAGGTCCAGGTTAGGCAGACACATACTGAAAAATTCTCCGGCTTAGATCCTTTCTACATTTTCCTCTCAATAAACCAAGGCTGTGAAATGCACAACAAGGTGGCCAAGGACATTTGAGGGTTTGGAATGAAGTTTAAAATTGAGGTCTTCCAATGTCCCAAACCAGGGCTGCCCCTTGGCACTTAGGTTAAACTCAGCCCCACACTCGCACACAGATTCTCAAAAATTACTGAGAATGAAGCAACACAGTACATGTAGACTGCTCTTCTGGGTTTTAACATAAAGTCTTCCACTCGAAGGTCAACAGTCCTGACCCTGAGCTCCGCCTCCTCTCCTGCACTTTCTGGATTATAGTGACTCGAGTCAAACTAGGTAATATGTAGAGATAGACTTTGTAGTTAAGTCACAGTGTCAGGTAACCAGTTACTGCCACTGATGGCTACTCTCTGACTTTATCCTGGAGCTAAGCTTCCTCTGGGAAGGTGGGGAAGGCCAGCTAAGGGGCCATGGCTCAGGTCCAGTTCCAAATTGCCCGGGTGCCATGGGATGTCCATGTTGACAGTTCAGAGGGCAGCCAAACCCCAGACAAGCTAGCTCACCAGCAGGCAATGTTCCATGGACACCATACACGTGCTCTCACTCACCCTCCAAGATGTCTCATCAAGGTCCCTCTGCAGTTCCTCCAGCAAGGCCACAGCCTCCTCACCACTCTCGGGGCGATGCAGCTGCACCCAGGTCCGGAGCTCCCCAGGCAGGATGCTCAGGAACTGTTCCAGCACCAGCAGCTCCAGCATCTGTGCCTTGGAGAGGACGTCAGGCCTCAGCCACCAGCGGCAGAGCTCCCGGAGTCGGCTCAGTGTTTCTAAGGGCCCAGAAGACTCATGGTAGCGAAGCTGCCTGAAGAGCTGTCGGAAGAGCTCCTGGCCAGGACGGTTGAGTGTCTGTGGCCTGGCAGGCTGCACTGAAGTGTAGCCTTCATCCTCATCCTCTTTCTTGACCACCTGAAGGCGCCCGCGTTCCCTTGAGGCCTGGGCCTGAGCAGGATGGACAGCATGCCACCTGCCCGGAGGCATCACTCCTAATCAGGGTCTATCCAGCAGAGCTCAAATCAGGTCTGCCTTCGCTGTGCTGCTGCTGTGTCCTTGGGAGTATCTTCTCAGCACTGCAGTAGACATGCCGTTTGGTGAGACATCAGAAGTTACTAGCAAGAGACTGAAACAACCAACATCCCTGTTCAGGAGAGGATAAAAGAACACCCATCATCCATGGTACAGCTAGATTCTACTACTGGCAACATATCTGGATGAAAAGAGAGGAGGATACACATATATGAACATCTGCACAGATGTACTTGCCCAGGACAAGACTATGACTAGACTTTGGATTTAGTTTGGGAGTGCCCCAAAAGCCCATGTGTGAAAGGCTTGTTCATCAGGGAGATGTTAGTGAGAGGCAGTGAACCTTCAGAAGGTGGTACAAATGCGGGTCCTTAGGTCAACACAGGGATGCCCCTTGGAAGGCAATTTTCACTGAAGTGTTGGCTACAAAAGCCTGAGTTGGGCCCAGCCACCCTCTCTGCCTCATTGCTTGCCATGTGATCTCTCCTCTGTATACATTCCACGTTCCACCACTGCCACCCTGTCAGAGGTCACACCAGTGGGGCTGCCCGTTCTTATACTTGAACCTATAAAACCTAAGCCAAAATATACCTCCTTGCTTCTTAAGTAAGCTGTGTCTGGCATTTCATTATACCAATATACCAAGTATACCACAGCTGAGCAATACAGAAAACTGGTACTAAGGAGTAGGGTCATTGCTGTAACTATACTTAAAAACAAGGGAGTGGCTTTGGAATTGGCTAACTGACAGATGTTAGGAAAGCTTGGGGGAATCAAACTAGAAAAAAGTACAATGCTGTGAGCACAGCATTCCAGGTGTTTCTAGCAGAAGCTCAGACCTGAACGCTGAAAGAAATGTGGACACTGAATGTTTGCCGATGAGGTTTCTGATGAAAATGAGGGTTCTGCTGGAACTGGACGAAAGGGTACTCTCGGTGATGGAACGAATGCATTCTTCATTGTGAGATGGACATGAATGTTTGGGGACCATGGGTGGAATGATATGACTTGGATATCAGTTTGGCTATACACCAAAGGCCCCTGTGTGAAAGGATTGGTCCCCGTGTGGTACTCCTGGAAGGTGGTAGAGCCTAGTCGAGGAAAGCAAACCCTTGGAATGTAATTTTCCCAAGAGGCCACTTATAAAAGGCTGAGCTATGCCCAGCCCAGTCACTATTTCTGTTTCCTGCCTTGCCATGTGACCCCTCCTAAGCTCATGCTCCATGCTCTACACTGCTACCTTCATCAGAAGCCAAACCAACAAGGCTGCTTAATCTTCAACCTGACCCTCTGAAACTATTGAGTCAAAATAAACCTCCTTACTTTATAAGTAGCCTGTGTCAGGTATTTCATCATACTAATAAGAAGTTAACTAATATAGTTGTCACTTATAAGCTAAGAAAATATTCTAGAATACAGGAAAATAAGTTTTGGCTTATCACTACACATTTATCAGCAATAGGGTAGATGTTGTGGTGCAGTAGTTAAGCCCATGTCCTATACTGGAGTACCTGGGTTCAAGTTCCAATCCTGCTTCTGATCCAGTTTCCTGTTAATGTGTCTCCAGGGAGGAAGCAGGTGATGGCTCAAATATTTGAGTCCCTGCCAACTATGTGGGTGACCTAGATGCAATTCCTGGATGCTTGCCCAGTGCTGGCTATCATGGGCATTTGGAGAATAAACCACAGATGGAAGATTTGCATCTCTCTTTCTCTCCCTCTCCGCCTTTCAAACAAATAAAAATAAGTAAAACTATAAACAGTGACAACTCCAAATGCTGTTGAAAAGTCAAGAAATTGGATCACTCACACATTACTGTAGGGATTTAAAAACAATAATACAACCAGGGATGAGCATAATGGTGCGGAGAGTTAGGCCATCACTTGAGACACCACATCCCACATCACAGTGCCTGGTTTGAGTTCCAGCTCCTCTACTTACAATCCAGTTTCCTGCTAATGAACCTGGGAGGCAGCAGGTGTTGAATAAACTATCTGAGTCCCTGCCACTCAAGTGGGAAACCCAGATGGAGTTTCTGGCTCATGGCTTTGGTTTGGACAAGCCCCAGATATTGTGGGCATTTAAGGAGTGAACCAGCAGACAGGAAATCTATCTGTCTGTCTCTCTCTCTCTCTCTCTCTCTCTCTCTCTCTCACTCTGCCTTTCAAATAAGTACATAAATAAAACTTAAACAATAAAACAAACAAACAAACCAGCACAACCATTCTGGAAGACAGGATAGTAGCTTCTTAAAAACTAAATGTACAACTACCATATAGCCTAGCACTTCACTCCTGGACATTTACACCCCCAGAACAAAAATTTAGACCCATGCAAAAACCTGTACATGACTGTTCAGTGTAACTTTGTTCATAACAGCTGAAAACTACAAACTACCCAGATGTCCTACAACAGATGAGAATGGTTAAACAAAGTAAGGCACAGCCCTTCAATGGAATACTACTCAACAATAAGAACAAACTACTGATACTCACACACAAAATATATAAGCAACTTCAGAAAATTGTAAGTGAAAAGGTTGCATACCACACGATTCCATTTATATAACATTCTTGAAATGACAAAAAAAATGGAAATGGAGAACAGATTCATCACTGCCAGGGTAATTAAAGGACCAGAGAATCAGACCAGGAGGGAAGTAGATGTGTCAATATGTAATAGTCTGAATTGATTTTTGATATTTGACTGATGTCAGCTCTCAAGGCCCATCACTGTAGCGTCTCCTTTTTGTCCAAATGTGGGCAAACCAGTAAGGCGGCCTAGGTCTCCCTCCTCTGCTGGTGGTAAGTGCAAAGCACACAAGCCTTAGCTGCACAAAAAATCCTCACCCCCGCCCCACCCCCTAACTATATTCAAAGCTAAAAGCCAGCTGCCCCACGCTGCTTTTTTTTTTTTTTTTTTTTTTTTGGACAGGCAGAGTGGACAGTGAGAGAGAGACAGAGAGAAAGGTCTTCCTTTTCCGTTGGTTCACCCCCTAATGGCTGCTGCGGCCAGCACGCTGCAGCCAGTGCACCGTGCTGATCCGAAGCCAGGAGCCAGGTGCTTCTCCTGGTCTCCCATGCGGATGCAGGGCCCAAGGACCTGGGCCATCCTCCACTGCACTCCCAGGCCACAGCAGAGAGCTGGACAGGAAGAGGAGCAACCGGGACAGAATCCGGTGTGCCAGTGTCACAGGTAGAGGATTAGACTATTGAGACACGGCGCTGGCCCCACGCTGTTCTTTCAAGTCATTTTTAGACCTGCTTCAGAGACTGCCTTGCTTCCCTGAGAAAATCTCATCAGGTGAGGAATATCACCCTCCAGTATGTGTATAAGTCATTACAAGTTTCAATATTCAAGTCAACTTTGGGGTGGAGAACAGGGTTCATCCCATCAAAAAGAGGCGGCAAAGAGAATGCAAAAGAAAAAGATGACGAGCCTTCGCAAAGATGGAACTGAAGGTATTACTACTGAGCTCACTGGATCAAACTAAGGGTACAGGAGTTCTCTTCACTATTTTTTTTTTTTTTTTTTTTTTTTTTTGGACAGGCAAAGTTAGAGAGTGAGAGTGAGAGTGAGAGTGAGAGTGAGAGGTCTTCCTTTTACCGTTGGTTCACCCTCCAAGTGGCCACTACGGCAGGCATGTTGCGGCCGGTGTGCTGCGCCAATCCGAAGCCAGGAGCCAGGTGCTTCCTCCTGGTCTCCCAAGCGGGTGCAGGGCCCAAGGACTTGGGCCATCCTCCACTGCCTTCCCAGGCCACAGCAGAGAGCTGGCCTGGAAGAGGAGCAACCAGAACAGAATCCGGCACCCCAACCAGAACTAGAACCCGGGGTGCCAGCGCCACAGGCATAGGATTAGCCTAGTGAGCCACGGTGCCGGCCTTCACTATTTCTTATGATGTCATGTGAACATACAATCATCTTCAATGTAAAAAACAAATCAACTCTCTAAAAAAGAACTGCTTCAATTGGAGAAAAAAAAAATTAGTCTGTGGGCCAGGGCTGTTGCATAGCTGGTAAAGCTGCCACCTGCAGCGCCAGCATTCCATATGGGTACCGGTTTGAAGCCTGGCTGCTCCACTTCCGATTCAGCTTTCTGCTATGGGCTGGGATAGCAGTACAAGATGGCCCATGTGCTTGGGATTCCCGGAAGAAACTCCCAGCTCCTGGCTTTGGATTGGCACAGCTCCAGCTACTGTAGCCATCTGGGGAGTGAATCAGCAGAAGGAAGACCATTCTGTCTCTCTCTGCCTCTCCTTCTCTCTCTGTGTAACTCTGGCTTTCAAATAAAATAAATAAATCTTTCAAAAAAAATAGTCCGAAATATCCATTAGGTGAAAGAAGAAATCACAAAGGAAATTAGGAAATACTTTGAATGAATGAAAAAGCACAATGCAGAGTTATAAAATGCAGCTAAAGGAGTGTTTAGAGGGAAATTTACTGCTGCAAATGCCTGTACTAGAAAAAAGACAGAGGAGCCGGTGCTGTGGCTTAGCAGGTAAAGCCACCACCTGCAGTGCCAGCATCCCATATGGGTGACAGTTCGAGTCCTGGCTGCTCCACTTCCTATCCAGCTCTCTGCTATGGCCTGGGAAAGCAGTAGAGGATGGCCCAAGTCCTTGGGCCCCTGCACCCACATTGGAGACCCGCAGGAAGCTCCTGGCTCCTGGCTTCGGATCAGCACAGCTCTGGCCGTTGCAGCCAATTGGGGAGTGAACCAGCAGATGGAAGACCCACTCTCTCTGCCTCTCCTTCTCTCTGTGTGTAACACTTTCAAATAAAATAAATAGATCTTTTGATGGCTCAAATGCTTGGGCCCTTGCAATTCATGTCGAAAACTCGGATGGAGTACCTGCACCTGACTTAGCCTGGCCCAAACCTGGCTGCTGTGGTCATTTGGGAAATGATCCAGAGGATGGAATGACTCTGTCTCTCTGCCTGTGTCTCCAGTTTTACCTTTCAGATAAATAGGAAAATGTTGAAAAAAAAATAAATAAATAGATCTTTAAAAAAAAAAAAGGAAAGAAAAGAGAGAGGCTTCTTTCTCGTAGTGCCCTGGAAGCCAGAGATTTCTTCCATGAAGCTCAACATCCCCTCCAGTCCCCAGCTGCCAGAAACTCATAGAAGTGGACAATGATGCAGACTCTGCTTCTGTGAGAGGTGCAGAGCCATCAAAGTTGCTGCTGATGGCCTGGGGGAGGATCTGTGGTCCCAATCAGGGGTGTGAACAACAGTGTTTCCCATAAAGCAAGGTCCAACTGTTGCTGAGTAAGGGATACATCTGTTATAGACCAAGGAAAATGGCAGATACAAAGTACAAACCTGTTTGTCATGGGGATGCCAATCTCAACCTGGAGTGAAGGATATTCCCAGACTGGCTGATACTACAGTAACTTGTAGTATGGAGACACAAAGACCCAGTAGAATCCACAAACTTTTGGGGCCTGCGCTGTAGCATAGCGGGTAAAGCCGCCACCTGCAGTGCTGACATTCCCATATGGGTGCCGGTTCAAGTCCCGGCTGCTCCACTTCTGATCCAGCTCTCTGCTATTGCCTTGGAAAGTAGTAAAAGATGGCCCAAGTCCTTGGGCCCTTGCACTCGTATGAGAGGCCCAGAGGAAGCTCCTGGCTCCTGGCTTCAGATCAGCGCAGCTCTGGCCATTGCGGCCAATTGGGGAGTAAACCAACAGATACAAGACACCCCCCACCCCGCCTCTCCTTCTTTGTGTGTAATTCTTTCAGATAAATAAGTAAATCTAAAAAAAAAAAAAAAAAAAAAAAAAAGAATCCACAAACTTTTTAATCTCTCTAAACAAAACGATGTCCCATAATATGTTGTAACAAAGATAAGAAAACCTAGAACCAGACCCCCAGGATTCACCGTCTTGTTACTCCACGTGACACAAATGCTGGCATACTGATCTGAAGAAACAGTACATGAAGAAGAGTAAGGGACAGGTGGCAGAATATGCTAAACTCTTGGTCAAGAGAATGAAGGAGGACAAAGAAAAATGCCAGGAACAGCTCACCACAACACAAAGGCTCCCTCTCTGACAGCTTTCACTTCTAAATCTGAGTCTACTCAAAAATAAGACCTAAGGGGTGGGCACAGTGACCCAATGTGTTAAGAGGCTCTCCCTGGGACACCTGTAACCTACACCAGAGCCAGTTCAAGTCCTGATACTCACTTCTGATCCAGCTTCCTGAGAATGAACCTGGGAGGTAGCAGATGATGGCCCAAAACCTGGGTGCCAGCCACCTGTGTGAGAGACCCGGATGGAATTCAGCCACCTTTCACCTTAAGAAACATGGGAAGAAAAAAACCAAGTTAAACCTAGAGTAAATAAAAGAAAATAAAAAATTAGAGCAGAAATTACTGCAATAAAAACAGCTGAGAAAATCAATGAAATCAAAGTTGGTTCACTGAAAAGATCAACAGTATGGATAAACTTTTAACTAGACTGATCAAGAAAAGACAATGGAAGGCTTATAAAGACCAGAAATAAAACAAGGAACCCACTACAGACCTTACAGAAAGAAAAAAAATAAAAGTACCATAATTATTTTTTTTTTTAGGGACCGTCCCCACTGAGACCCAAAAGGGTAGAATGAGGCTGCCATTTGGGTGGTGGGCAGCTGCGGGCCAGGATAATGGGAGCCTGAAGTGGATATGCGTTTCAAACGCCCGACCCCAAGAGATAGAGCCGAGGCACAGCCAATTAGCAGAGCCCAGCAACCCGAGGATTCTGGGAAGGCAGGCTCCAACGCATTGGCTTGGAAAAGCAACCCCACATCTGTCAAGGCAGGCTGGAGTGCCAGGCCCGGCTGTCGGCACATGTCAGCTTGCTGCCCACAGGCTTCCACACGGAAGGGGCCCCCGAACTCCTCTGCACTGCCGCCTCCTCCCAGCCCATAGGGGTCTTGTGAGGAGCCCAGGCACTGCTCAGGACCGAATGCATGACCGCCTACACTCTGGTCATGTGGGGATCATGAGACAGCCCATGAACTCCTCCGGGCCTCACGTGACAGTCCCTAACTCAGCCACGAGCTTATGAAAAGTACCATAATTTTTGTGCACAGATCAGATAATTTACAAAAAACTGACAAACTCCTATAAAAATACAAACTACCAAATTGTCAAGAAGAAACCGAAAATCTGAACAGACCTAAAACAAGAAACTGAATTCATAATCAAACCATCCACCAAAAAAAAGTCAATAATAAAGGCCTAAATTCCTTTACTGCTGAATTCTATCACGTATTTGGAGAACTAACATCAATTCACTAACTCTCCCAATAAAGAGAAGAGGGAATATTTCCTAACTTCTAAAGAAGCAAAACTATCTTTACTGCTAAAAGATATAATCTTATATATAGACAATCCTAGGCCAGCGCCGCGGCTCACTAGGCTAATCCTCCGCCTTGCAGTGCCGGCACACCGGGTTCTAGTCCCGGTCGGGGCGCCGGATTCTGTCCTGGTTGCCCCTCTTCCAGGCCAGCTCTCTGCTGTGGCCAGGGAGTGCAGTAAAGGATGGCCCAAGTGCTTGGGCCCTGCACCCCATGGGAGACCAGGATAAGCACCTGGCTCCTGGCTTCAGATCAGCACGGTGCGCCAGCCGCGGCGGCCATTGGAGGGTGAACCAACGGCAAAGGAAGACCTTTCTCTCCGTCTCTCTCTCTCACTATCCACTCTGCCTGTCAAAAAAAAAAAAAAAAAAATCCTAATCACTCTACTAAAAGCTACTGAAATAAACAAACTAAACAAGATTAAAGATCAGAACATCAATATGCAAAAATCAATGGCATTTCTATATAATAGCAATAAATAAGCCAAAAATAAAATCAAGAAA
The DNA here is from genome assembly GCF_964237555.1 of Oryctolagus cuniculus. Classification (NCBI taxonomy): domain Eukaryota; kingdom Metazoa; phylum Chordata; class Mammalia; order Lagomorpha; family Leporidae; genus Oryctolagus; species Oryctolagus cuniculus. The sequence continues at coordinate 111,991,233 of NC_091441.1, read as the reverse complement.
GCAGTTCCATTCACAATAGCATCAAAAAGAATGAAATACTTGGGGGCTGGTGTTGTAGCACAGTGGGCTGAGCCTCCACCTGTGGCACTGGCATCCCATAGGGGCACCAGTTCGATCCCAGCAACTCCTCTTTCCCTCTCTATTATGGCCTGGGAAGGCAGCGGAAAATGCCCCAGGTCCTTGAACCCTGCACTCATGTGGGATACCCAGGTGAAGCTCCTGGCTCCTGGCTTCAGATAGGACCAGCCCTGGTCATTGTGGCCATTTGGGGAGTGAACCAGTGGATCAAAGACCTTTCTCTATGTCTTTCCCTCTCTCTGTCTATAACTCTACCTCTCAAATAAATAAATAAAATCTTTATTTAAAAAAAGAATAAAATATGTAGCAATAAATTTGACAAAAGAACAGCAAAACATATACTATGAAAATCAGAAATAATGTTAGAAGACATTAAAGATCTTCATAAATGGAAAGACACTTTTTTGTTCATGAACCAGAAGACTAAATATTGGAGTAGGTATTTGGAATAGTGGTTAATTCACTACCTGGGTATCTCTATACCATATGGGTCAGAGTACATGGTTCAAGTCCCAGCTGCTCCACTTCTATTCCAGCTTCTTGCTTATGCACACTCTGAGAGGCCTTGAGTGATGACTCAAGCACTTGGGTCTCTGACACCCATAGGGAAGACCCAGAGTTGTAGGCTTTTGGCTTCACCCTGGTCTAGCCCTGGCTCTTGCAGACCTTGGCGGGGTGAACCAGCCGATGGAAGATCTGCTCATTCGCTCTCTCTCTCTCTCTCTGGGTGGGTGTGTATGTGTGTGTGTGTGTCTCCCCACCATTCAAAAGAAAGTAAAAATAAATTGTTCTAAGAGTAAGAGTAAATATTGCCGGCGCCGCGGCTCACTAGGCTAATCCTCCACCTTGTGGCGCCGGCACACCGGGTTCTAGTCCCGGTCGGGGCGCCGGATTCTGTGCCGGTTGCCCCTCTTCTAGGCCAGCTCTCTGCTGTGGCCAGGGAGTGCAGTGGAGGATGGCCCAAGTACTTGGGCCCTGCACCGCATGGGAGACCAGGATAAGTACCTGGCTCCTGCCATCGGATCAGCATGGTGCACCGGCCACAGCGTGCCAGCCGCAGAGGCCATTGGAGGGTGAACCAACCGCAAAGGAAGACCTTTCTCTCTGTCTCTCTCTCACTGTCCACTCTGCCTGTCAAAAAAAAAAAAAAAAAAAAAATTACCAAGATAGCAATACTCCTCAAAATGACTTCCAGATTCAATACAATCCTTATCTGAAATATCAGCTGGGTGGTAGTGTTGTGGCTTAGCAAGTTAAGCTGCTGCCTGTGACACCAGCATCCCATAAATGTGCCAGTTCAAGTCCCAGTTGCTCCACTTCCAATCCAGTTCCCTGCTAATGTACCTGGGAAAAGGAGTTCCAGGCTCCTGGCTTTGGTTTGGCCCAGCCCGGGTTGTTGCAGCCATCTGGGGAGTGAATCAGCAGATAGATATCTCTCTCTCTCTCTCTCTCTCTCTCTCTCTCACTTTGTAGCTCTACCTTTCAAATAAATAAAAAAAATCTTTTTTAAAAAAAAAAGATCAGCTGACTGCCCTATAGAAACTGACAAACTGATCCTAAAATTCACATTAAAAACAGACCAACAATCTTGAAAAACAAAGAGAACACCCAACCTCAAAACTTACAACAAAATAATAAAAATCAAAATTGTGTGGTACTAAAACAAGAAAAGCCATGTACAACAGATATAAATCCACACATCTAAGGTCTATTTATTTTTCAGAAGGAGGCCAAGATCACTCAAAGTGGGAAAAAATGAAGTCTTTTCAACATCTGGGGCATGGCAGAATCCTATATTCACACACAAAAGAATGAAGCTGGAGTCCTAGTGCACACCACACACTAACACCTACTCAAAGTATGAGGCTGGTGCTGTAGCAGGTGTTGCAGCCTTGGGCTAAGCTGCATGTGCTACGCCCACATCTTACATCAGAGTGCTGACTGCAGTCCTGGCTACTCTGCTTCTGATCTAACTTACTATCAAGGTACATCCTGGAGGCAGCATATAATGGCCCAAGTACTTGAGTGCCTACCACGTGAGACCCAGACAGAGTTCAGGTCTCTTGCTTCAGTCTGGCCCAATCCTGGCTATTATAGGCATTTGGGCAGTAAACAAGCATGAAAGATCTCTCTTTCCCTCTTTTCCTTATTCTGCATTTCAAGCAGATGGAAATAAAAAAACTTTGAGAAAAAAAAAAAAGGAAAAATCAGGAGAGAGCACTGTGGTACAGTGGGTTGAGCCTGTAATGTTGACATTCCATAAGGGCGCCAGTTCCAGTTTCAGCTGCCCTACTTCAAATTCAGCTCCCTCTGTCTCTCTCTCTCTCTCTCACTCTTTCCTCTTCTCTCTCTAACTCTGCCTTTCAAGTCCATAAATAAATCTTTAAAAAAAATAAAATCAATCATTTGGATTTCATCAAAATGAAAAACTCTTCTGTTTCAAAGGACAACTGAAAGTGGAGAGATCCCACAGATTGAAAGAAAATGCTGACATCATATACATATCTAATAAAGGATGTGTATCGACAACTTAATAATAAAAAATCAATTTTAAAATGGACAAAGGATCTGAACAATTTATTTCTCCAAAGAAGATATAAAAATGGCTAATATGGCCGACGCCGTGGCTCACTAGGCTAATCCTCCGCCTAGCGGCGCCAGCACACCGGGTTCTAGTCCCGGTTGGGGCACCGGATTCTGTCCCGGTTGCCCCTCTTCCAGGCCAGCTCTCTGCTGTGGCTAGGGAGTGCAGTGGAGGATGGCCCAAGTGCTTGGGCCCTGCACCCCCACCATGGGAGACCAGGAAAAGCACCTGGCTCCTGGCTCCTGCCATCAGATCAGCGCGGTGCGCCGGCTGCAGCGCGCCGGCCGCGGTGGCCATTGGAGGGTGAACCAACAGCAAAGGGAGACCTTTCTCTCTGTCTCTCTCTCTCTGTCCACTCTGCCTGTCAAAAAAAAAAACGGCTAATATACAAACGGGCCACTCAACAGCAGTCATCAGGCAGATGCAGAGAGTACCACAATGATATCACAGCACATCTATTAGGATGGCTAGAATAGAAAAGTCAGACAATACCAAGTGTGATGAGGAACTGCAGTCACCAGAACTCTCAAAACAGTGTTGGAAATGTAAGCTGGTACAAGGAAAACAGTCTGGCAGTTTTTCAAAAAATACGGTTGCTACATAGTTACTACTGGGACCTACACCGTGGTGCAGCAGGTTAAAGTCCCAGCTTGCAGCACCGTCATCTCACATGGACGCTGGTTCTAGTCTCGGCTGCTCCACTTCTGATCCAGCTCTCTGCTAATGTGCCTGGGAAAGCAGTGGAGGATGGCCCAAATCCTTGGGCCACTGCACTCAGGTAGGAGACCTGGAAGAAGCTCTTGGCTCTTGGCTTCAGATCGGCTCAGCTCCAGCCATGTGGCCATTTGGGGAGTGAACCAACAGATGGAAGACTTCTCTCTCTCTCTCTAACTCTGTCTTTCAAATAAATAAAATCAATCTTGAAAAAAAGTCACTACATTGACACAGCACCCAGAATAAATGAAAATATTTACATAAAAACTTGTAAACAGAGCCAGTATTGTGATGTAGTGGTTAAGGCCACTGTCTATGACACCTGCATCCCATAATGGGCACTGGGTCGTGTCCTAGCTGCTCCACTTCCAATCCAGCTCTCTGGTGGTGGCCTAAGAAAAGTACCAGAGGACAGTCCAAGTGTTTGGGTCCCTGTAACTCACATGGGAGACCCAGAGGAAGCATCTGGCTCCTAGTTTTCACCTGGCTCCACCCTGGCCATTGCAGCCACTTGAAGAGTAAACCAGTGGATGTATTATAAGTCAGAGGGAAAGAACAGTCTATGCAATGAAATGTTTGGGCCAAATGCCAAAGCAAATAAAAACCTGAAAAATCACACAAAAATGAATTTTAGTGAAAGATTTAAACTTTAAAAGCAAAACTGAAAAAAAAATTAAAAAAAGAAAAAAGAAAGAACTTTGGGGTAAAAATGATTTCTTAAGACGAGATCATATAACCAGCAGGTTGAGCCACCATCCACAGTGCTGGCATCCCAGCTGCTCCACTTCGGATCAGCTCCCTGCTAATATACCTGGGAAAGCAGTGGAGGATGGCCCAAGTGCTTGGGCCCCTGCCACCCACGTGGGAGATCCAGAAGAAGTGCCTGTCTCCTGGTTTCAGCCTGGCCCAGCCCTGGCTGTTGTCTATACCGGGGAGTGAGCCAGCAGAAAGAAGATATTCTCTGTCTCTCCATCTAATTCTGACTTTCAAATAAATAAATAAATCTTTAAAAAGAGAGAGAGAAAGACAGTGATATACTATAACAGACACACTGTGGCTATAACATTAATGGCAGCCCTAAGGTCCAATTAAGCGTCCCCTAAGGCCCAATCAGGTATCTTGAAGGCCTGACCCTCATCAGCTGGCTGCATGACGCAACCTGTCCAGGGATTTCAGGGAGACAAGGCCACCTCGGCAGCAAGGCAACTATCAGCAATCTTAAAGCCAACCCTTATAAGAATAACTTAAACTACCTTTATGAAACACCTTACAACTGGTCCAGATTGAATACAGGTATAAGGCAGGGGAAGGATTCTGCACATTTTCTCTGCAAAGACCATGCTGGAACCCAGTAACAGCAAAAAGAAGCCAAATAGTCCAAGACGCATCCTCCCTGTCCCTGTAACATAGCTGATGACTCTTAAACTCCTCTGTCTGTAATTTCCAAGACCTAAGCACACCTGCAGTATCCTGTTGTTACACAAGTCTCAACAGTTGCTCTTCAAGCCCCGCCTCCTGCCCCAGCCGGGTCAAACCCCCCACATAACCCCTAGCCTGTAAGCGAGCTCTGCCTTTTGCTCAGGTTGACAACTGCCCCCTCACAGGTCTATTCTCCAATAAACCTGCTTGCTGTGGAGACACCTCCAGACTCCTCACTTCTGCCTTCATCCTTTCCCTAACAGACCACGACAGTCAACTGGTCATCTGCCACCTTGACTGTGTCTGCTCCCTGCTATCACCTTACAGCAGTGCTGCTGCAAAGAAATCGCCTGAGCATCTGTGTCTGAGCCTCACCTAGGGAATCCACCCAAAACCCCTGAACACAATGGTGATCCCACTGAAATGCACTAACACCACCAACACTCCAACAAAAATGCACACCACAGACAGAAGTGTAAATGTACACAGGTACCAGGAAGGGTAGCGTGAAAGTCTGGAGTAAAACTAAAATGGCACATTCCTTGTGCAGCAGAAAGTCCACTTCCTTTTAAATTTTATTTCTTTGAAAGGAAGAGAGACAGACACAGGTCTCTCATCTGCTGGTTCACTTCCCAAATATCCCTAACAACCAGGACTGACTCAGGCCAAAGCCAGGGGTCAGGAGCTGTGAATTCAATCCGGGTCTCTCATGTGAGCAGTAAGGACCCAATTACTTGAGCTATCACCTGATGCTGGAATTGGAAGTAGAGCTGGTAGTTGAGCCCAGATACTTTGATATGGGACAGGTGTCCCAAGCAGTATCTTAACTCTAAGCCAAGTGCCTGCCCCGGGATTTCACTTCCAAGAACCTATCCTGGAAAACTGCATACACAAGTATACAGACATCTGCTTAGTACTTACTAGCATATTCTCTGTAACAGTATAATGTTTTTTAAAAAAATAAAATAAACCCTACTTGTCCACCAACTGGCCTAAATAAAAATGTGGTGTTACAGGATGAAATACCTGCCTGTCTATGCTGCCTTTTATAATCAGCAAAGTGATCAAACGAGTAGTAAGTAGCTCCCAGGACTGAAGATGGTGGGCAGCTAGAAGGGACAATGTATCCCCGAGGGGCACTTAGATACACACAGGAAGCTGCAGATCAAGCAACTGTAGCAGGGTTATCCCACAGAGAGGCCGGACATGGAGGCCTTTAGCAGGAATGGTTTATTTGTGCCTGCACTGGCTTGGCAGATTTACATCCAAAGGCAGAGCCTCAGTCAGCAGGAGGTTGCCTTGTAGTCCCTTTGTTATCTCCCTTTGTTCCCTTACATGGTAACACACAATCTGGTTGAGAACTCTAAGGCTACAAGGCTGCTACAAGGTTGCCCGTGTGTCCACTGATACTGATTAGGCCACCAGTTCACTCTTTGTTCCCCTTTTCCCTTGTTCTCAGAAAGCCCCTCACACAACTACAAGGCAGATGAAACACAGGTGGCCTTAGTTCTATCTCAGTTAAGTCACAACCAGACCAGAAAAGGACAGCTGAGAACAGAGCTAAGACAGAAAGTGGCCGTGAGGCAGAGAAGAGCAAAGCGCTGCGAAAACATGACAAAGAATCAAACGAACGAAACCCAGAAACCACAAAAAGAGCATCCAGCAGCAGTGAAGAGGAGACATAGAAAAGGGAGCAGCACAAGCAGTGTTTCCCTGGCATGGGAACCCAGGGATGGCCTGGAGCCAGTTCTGTGACACCACATTCTGGCTGCAAACCTGCCAACTAGGGTTCTACACGCAAAGGATCAGCTAAGTGTCCACATCATGTGGAACTCTCCAGAACTTGTCTAATATGATTCTTGGTTCAATCTGGGGAGCATCTCATCACTCATCTTCTTGAACCACAAGCTTCTTTTTTGATGAGTCAAAGTGCTCACTCACTACTGTTGGGCAGAAAAGATCCAACAGACCCACTGCCCTACTGAAATGCCTATCAATAGTCACTGAACTCACAGAATGAAGACATAAGACCAGAGCTAGGGTCTACAAGGAAGCATGAGATGGACAACAAGCTTCTCTGTACCTGTCACACAGCAGCCCACTACTCTTTGCACCAACTCACAGATGGGGTACAGTAACCCCTGAAAACATCAGCACCCCTACCTCTCACCTCTGTGAAGCAAATTTCAAAGAATTACTCCCTGTGTGACCAACATGCCAAGAGTTTGCAGAGGCCTTCCCATGGGTACACACACAAAAAGTAACATTTCTTCAAAGCTGCTTTTTTGTCCCACAGAGAGGAAACAGGTGGCTCTGACCCTGAAACCAGCTACAATCCTGTCCAGACAGCACAACTACGCATGAGCAAGTCCCAAAGGTTAGCCTTTCTCTGATTTTAATTCTAAGACATCTTCTCACCACCACCACCCAGGAGCCTAACCCTTCATACCATAAACTGCAAAGTATACTGGGGCACGTTTCTAAACTGGACCTGTGGGGGCTTGTCCTCACCCCTAATGGTGACAACAACTTCCTCTCTAGTGTATTTTCTAAGATTTATTTATTTGAAAGTCAGAGTCACAGCAAGAGAGGGACAAACCAAGAGAGAGAGAGATCTATTCCCTGGTCCATTCCACAAATGTCTTCAATGGCCAGAGCTGGCCCAGACTGGAGCCAGGAGCCTCATACAGGTCTCCCATGTGGGTGGAAGGGGCCCAAGCACTTGAGCTATTTTCTGCTGCTTTTCCCAGGCCTCAGAGCCAGCCTCTCATATCCCCCTAAGGCACACAGCTCTCCCTCACTTGGGGAGCCAAGGCCTTGGGATTTCTCACAGTTTCCTTATTTGTTACAAATAAAAAAGTGTGTTTGTGTAACTCCTTTGGTGTGTTTCTTGATCCTGCTTACCAAGAAGTGGACTCACCACTTGAGTGAGTCACCTACTATCAAAAACAGAAAAACCCCCTTCTCTTACATCTGTTCTTAAGCAATACTTACTCTATGTCATCTGCTCTCAGCAAGTGCTGCAAATACAAAAAGAAATGACTGTAAACTGAGAAGTGAAGGGGATTCAGACCAGGAGGGATACCGTCATGCAGCACAAAGACAGAAACCATCGCTCCAAGGACCAAGAAGAGGCAAGGGAAGAGCTGCATCAGAACCACACAGTCTGGGAGGCTGCTAAGGGAAGGCCCACTGTGGAAAACGAGAGCAGGGTGAGCAGCAGCATTCAAAGGAAAAAGAGTGAAGGGCTAAGGTAACCGAAGGAGACTGGCAGACACGCAGCAGCAAGTGAACCAAGAGGAGCTCCAGAAGGGAGCTGGCGCCAGCAGCACCAACAGGAAGCAAAAAATACCTGTTGAGGGGGAAGGGGAAAGAAGAAAGAGGGAGCCTTTCGCAGCCAAACTTGCAGAACAAAGTGAAGACAACTGAACTGTGAGAAGAACTAGACTGCTGCTAAGGGGGAGAAGTCTGGCAGTGAGGCTAGAGAAGGAAGTTGAGGCCAGAGGGAACTATTCTGAAGAAGCGCACCCAGTGAGAAATATCAAAGGCACCGACTTAGGGAACTGAGGCTCAAAATAACAGTAAATCTCCAAGTTGGCCTGTCTGGAAACAGCTGCTGCAGAAATGTCCAAAGAAGTCAATAAAATATCTGTAAAGTGATGTGAAGACTGGCAAGTAGAAAAATGAGGCAACGGGCCGGCGCCGTGGCATAGCAGGTAAAGCCACTGCCTGCGGTGCCAGCATCCTATATGGGCGCCAGTTGGAGTCCTGGCTGCTCCTCTTCCAATCCAGCTCTCTGCTATGGCCTGGGAGGGCAGTAGAAGATTGCTCAAGTCCCTGGGCCCCTGTACCAGTGTGGGAGATCCAGCAGAGGCTCCTGGCTCCTTGCTTCAAATCGGCACAGCTCTGGCCATTGCAGCCAACCAGCAGATGTAAGATAATCTCTCTCTCTGTTTCTCTCTCTCTCTCTCTCTCCTCTCTCTCCTCTCTCTCCTCTCACTGCCTCTCCTTCTATCTCTGTGTAACTCTTTCAAATAAATAAATCAATCTTAAAAAATAAGACATAAAAAGCCAAAATGGGTGTGAACTCAGGAAAGGGATGCATCCAATCCCAAATCAAAGCTGCTATGGCAAAGAAGAGGAGCTCGTACAGATGGTGAGGCAACCATCAACTCAACCACAATTCTCCACATACTCATGCTTTTCACCTTTTTGGCAGAATCATTCAGAGGTTTTCACCGCCAACCCATGTCAGTTATCAATTTTTATAGGCCTATAATCAAACTTCTATTTATCCAACAAGTTGCTGCGGCTACTGCCTGTTCCACCACAGCCCCACCATTCCTGTCCACGACCACTGTTTCTCCCATCCTGTGCAGCCACCTTGTCTGTCCAATCAGCTTTTGAGCACAGAAGAAGAGCTTCATTTATCAACTTGTTGAGATTATACCACAACAGTGAGCTGGGGGACCAACCCGAGCAGGATCTTCCTCTCTGGACCCTCTTCCTGAAGCTTCACATCTCACCCCAAGGAAAACTGCTCCTGAAAGAACAGGGAGGGGCTGGCACTGCAATGTGGCGGGTGTGACCCTGGCACCCCATGTGGGCACTGGTTCATGTCCTGGCTGTTCCACTTCCAATCCAGCTCCCTCTTAATGGCCTAGGAAAAGCAATGGGAAATGGCCCAAGTGTTTAGGCACCTGTCACCTATGCAGGAAACTTAGATAAAGCTCCTGGCTTCATCCTGGCCCAGCACTGGCTGTCGCAGTCTTCTGGGAAGTGAACCAGTGGATGGAATATCTCTCAGTCTCTCTGTCTTTCCCTCTGTGTAACTCTCTCAAAATACATACATAAACCTTTAAAAAAAAATAGGGAAATTTTCAACCAAAATCTTGGCTCTTTTTTCTGAGACTTCTTCTCGTTATTTTGCTTGGTAGAGTCAAAAATCAAAATGGAATAAGTGTGGATAACAGCTAATTGCAGATCTCTTCCTTCTGTACATACTAGCTTTGCTTGTTAAAAGCTAAGGGTGTATCTTATGAAACTATGTGGGCCCAAATTCCAGAAACTGAGAAAAGGCACAACCTGTGTTCTGCCTAAGCTGACAGAAATGCACCCTGCACTGTTACCACACTACCATATCTTGGGTTTATTACTATTCCTGGTTTTGTTGCTGATAACTGTTATCTTACAACCATATTCTGGGTTTGTTATTGTTCACTACATACCAGGGGTTAGAAACTGAGAGCCCTAGTGGAGAGAATACTATAAAAAGCTGTGTAACTCACGGTTAGGGGCCACACTCTGGTAAAGAGTGTCAGTCCCAATCAGTTGCCTTGCCTCTCATTTTCAATAAAATTTGTGTGTGACTGTCACTGGTTTTTGTAATATTCTATTTTAGATGACAAGTAGATGCAACAGTTTTTTCATCCCATGGACAATGTGATTTTCTTATTCCTTTTAAAATTCCCATTACTTTCTTATTCTTATCTTTCCTATCAGTGTGAGTATACATAAGTGTATTTTATAATAATAAAAAAGCCAACAGGTTTCTAAAATAATCACCACTAAAGAAAGATTATTTTGGGTACACATTTTTAAAATAACATTTACATTAATTCATCAATTAAGAAATAAGCTCATACCTACAGTGCTCAAAACTTGGATGCTAGTTCCATTCTCCAACTAAAGGAACCAGGGCTCCTTGGAGAAGTGGCTGATGCCAGGCTGAGGCAGGGAAAACATGAGTGTGCAGTACCAGAAAATGAGGGAAACATTTTTTAAAAGGATGATGCAAGTCAAGAAGCCATATAGGCACAGGCACCAACCTAAAGCACTCCTCCAAACAGCCAAAGCTAGAATAATGTAAGCACCAAAATAAAGAAGAATAGTAATGCACTGTAGGCCAAAGACTAAAATACACATGCACCCACACACTATGATGGGATTGATAAGTAAATAAAGGCCAAGGGCCAACACCCCCTCGCCACGTATTCCAATGAATAACTGCACTCACTGCCACAGGCAAGATCCACCAAAGGATGCTAATTAGCGGGTGAAAGTTTAGGAGAAACAATATTTGTATGCAAAGCACCTACTGATCTGCCCCCAACTACTGACACAAAGGGAAAGTTACTTTCTTACATGGTGAAACCTGACAGACACCACAGGATAGGGTTTATGGTGTTAGCAACAGACAGACTGAGACATTCTAAAAATACAAATACAAAACACTTCAAAAGCGCCAAGGCTATGAAAACAAGGAAAGAACTAAAGAACTGTCGCAGACCCAAGGAGACCAAGGAAACACGACAACTAAACGTACTAAAGAATTCTAGGCTGGATCCTGGAACAAAAGCAACCATTAGCGTAAAACACTGATGATTTTTCAGTAAAGCCAACAGTTAAATGAACAGCATTGTGTCAGTGTAATGTTATCTTAGGTTTTGTTTTCATTTTATTAGAAAAAGAGAGACATGAACTCCCCAAATGTCCCCAACAACCAATTATTCAAAATAAGCTTTTTTGCAAATTAAGACGTTTGAGTCATTTTCATTTTGTATAAAAATGACAATCAGTCATTTCTAAAAGTTGAGAACATTAAAAACTGTCCGTTCTTATCTCCCAACCTGGATTCGCCGCTTCACTAGTTTCAGTTACTTACTGAGCACCTACAATGCCCTGCACACTAAAGTCACGGAAGTGAACAAGGACAAAAAGCATGTCCTTGAGCGACTGACGCTATGCAACAAAACACACACACCCCCCACAAAAAAAGGGAGCTGTTCGAGGTCACCAACACAGGCTGGCACAGGAAGGCAGGCCCAGGAGACCTCTTTCAGACTGCGGCCACCACAACTCTCAGGCAACTCTGATGTCCTGGAATACTTGTGGACTAGAACTTCCCAGACACCACCAACCAAGAACACTCCTATGTGTCCTGCTTTGTTAGCTTCCTCGTCAAATGCATTTTGATGTTTGTCCTCAAAACATTCCTATCTTCAGCTTGCACTAAGAAGGCATTTTTTTAAGCAACATCTGCCTGCTTTTCTTTAGCATTAAGGTAACAAGAGCAGCGGAATTCTTCAGTTCCCGCACGTGCACACGGATGCACGTGTCTCAGACTGCTTAATCAAACTACTGCTCACACCACCTGCTGACACTTCTGTGCAAGAAGGCCCTGATAAGGAGCACTCCCTTGGGCCCACCTTTGACAGAGAGTGGCCATTCTCCCCTCTCTCCCGCCCCTATCAGTCAGAGCACACAAGGGCTGTGGGAAGCGGCGGAAACTCCCTACAAAAACCGCATTTTGTACCCTGTGCCCTCATTCCGAAAGCCGGCCACTCTCCCCTACAACAGTTTAGCAAATGTTTTCCTGCACAAAAGTCACCTGTTGGGGAGCTTCAAATAGATGCAGATCACAGGGCGTACATTGCAAACACTACGTCTTCACTAGGCTTAAAAAAATAATAAAAAATAACGCCATAACGTCAGCACCCGTTTTAACCAGAATATGAACAAAGGCCTTCCGCCAAGTCCGGAACGCAATTTTTACAAGGCAGTAGTATGATTACTGAACATCAGCGGATCGCGTATTCTCTCAACGGTTAAAATGTCACGTATTGTCTGACGGTGCGTCTATTTTATCGCAGTGTTGTTTCAACACGATGGTATGAACCAAATTTCGTCAAGAGCAAGCAGCACGACCCCGCGTCCCCATCAAAACGTGTGCACACATGTGAACGCGTGTGTAATTATGCACACATTCTCCTCCACGTCCAGAAGCCTGGAGACTCACAATTCCGGACTGGGACTACTTTTACTTTCTCCCTTTTACCTCTGCTGTCGCACCATCTCCGATGAATGCGCTTCACGGGCCTTAACCGGGATAAAAGACACAGACCCCAGACTCCACGCCCCGACGCCCAGGTGCTCAGGAGACCCCTCCTCAGGAAGCCTCACCGCGGTGGGGGCGGGATTCGCGGCCCGACCGCAGCCTCCAAGCCAGGCTTGCCCGCGCCACCGCCCCGAGCAGGGCCGAGTGTCCCCGCCGCTCCCCCGGAGCCCCGAGCCCGCGGAGGAGCCCCCGCCACGCCCACGCCCCTCCGGGTAGCTCACCGACTGGAGCCGCCGCCCCACACTCGGGCCTCGCGCCGGCCGCGCCGCGCCTCCTCCGGTGGCGGAGAGCGCGCATGCGCGTCACCGCCCTGGTCCCCCCACCACCCCTTCCGCTCCGGCGGCCTCTCTAGGAAACCGGGAGGGCCGACGTCTCCGCTTCTCCCCGGCCCCAGGGCGGCGCTGGGCTGCCCATTGCCTCCCGCCGCTGGCCACCTGGCGCACTCGCTCCGATGCCGGATGCCCGGGACCTGAGGCAACGCGGCCTAGTAAAGTTCCCGCCGTGAAGCTAGCACTGTTTATCTTTTAGAACAGGATGCCTTCGGTGAGAAGTTACTCCTGAGGCTAGCTGGCCAGAATCAGCTGGATCCAAGATGACCGCCTCAGTGACCTCCAGCAGCCCACAAACTTTATAATTTCATGGTAAATGACACACTTGATGGCGGCCATGACAGGAAATACCAGAAATATCCAAATTCCGAGAAATCCCCGCCTACCCCAAGAAAATGCTTGACTATTCTTCCCATAATTAGCATGTCTCACACCCCTCCGGGCTCTTTCTGCCCTGTGCTTTTTTTTTTTTTTTTTTTAAGATTTATTCATTATTTATTTGAAAGAGTTACAGAGAGAGAGAAAGGTCTTATATTCGCTGGTTCAGTTCCCAGACGGCCGCAACAGCCTGGAGCTGAGCGGATCCAAAGCCAGGAGCCAGGGGCTTCTTCAGGGTCTCCCACGCAGGTGCAGGGGCCCAAGGACTTGGGCCATCTTCTACTGCTTTCCCAGCCTATAGCAGAGAGCTGGATCAAAGTGGAGCAGCCGGGACTCAAACTGGTGTCCATATGGGACGCCGGCACTGCAGGAGGCGGCTATACCCGCCACAGCACAGGCCCCAATCTGCCCTGTATAAAAACTCCTCAACCCTCAGCGACTTGAGAAGTTGATCTGAGAATGAGGCTCCTGTTAGGGAACACAGGACCTCCTCAACTCAAAATAATGCGTACATTCAACTAAGGTGTTTTTGAGACTTCTTCTACAGGAGCTGTTCACAGGTGGGTATTCTGGAGACTTCCACAGGACAGAAGGACCGGCTTCACCTGCATCCCGACCCTGAGAGCATCCTCCGTGGCTGCTGCCTGCAACAACAGGAGCTCGTGCTGTCGTTGAAACCCCAGAATACACAAATACAACCTCCATGCCCTCTCGAGACTATGGCTTCTTGAGGCACAGTCCTTCCTCGATGAAGTAAAACTCTACCTTGGTTGTCTCTCATACCGCGGTGTGCCAACACCTGTGGACGTGGAGGTCCTGCTTCTCCATTCTTTGGCCCTTCAATACATTCATGATGTTGATGCTAAAATTTCAGTTCCTCCATTTGCTTTGCCACACACACACTTCGCATGGCCTGTTGCCCCACCTCCCTCCTCTTGGTGTCCGCAGGGCTGCCCTGGAGGCCTTTCTCCACCGAGAGAACAAAGTTACTCAAAACCAGAGATGAACAGAGGAGCAGCTGACTCATTCTGTCCAGGAGGAACTGTTACGGAAGCTGCTCTTTCCTCCTCCCGGGGTTACCCTTCAAGAAGGAAACCAGACCCTACTGGGAAGCTACTTGCTAGACTACTGCCTGTCCAGGACACCACATTCCCAAGACCACCATCCATACAGGGATTTGTTCATCCCAAGCCCAGCAGGACAGAAACGTTACAGAATGGCCTCCACCTGTTTTCTCCCATTGGTGACTCCTAACTGCTCACTGATGGGTGAACAATGTATTGAACAGCACGTGGAATCCTGCAGTAGGTTGGAGGTTGGACAGGCTGTCTGAAAAACAGCAGAGCATCAAGATACTGCCCAACCTGGTAGCAGAAAGTATCCTCTACTGTCAGTGCAAGAGAACCTTGAGGGTGCACAGCCAATGCCCTAAGATCATCTCCTGCAAGCAGTTGTGCCCAGTGACCAGAGAACCCTGGTAGACCTCTGGTCTGAGCTTCCTGGAGGCAGACTGCAGCACATCGGCCAGCTGATCTCTCAGATGCATGCTGATGATGTCCATCTGTGCCCTGGGCTTTGCTCCACTTGTTACAGCATCCAAGCTCATCTGCCCACTATGCAGGTGCACACACACACACACACACAGCCACTAATTCAATGGCAGTGTGCTGAAAAAGAAATTCAGTTTATTCAGTGTGCTGGCAAACCAAGAGGGCTGACCAGTGTTATAAAGAAACCATCTTGGGGCCGGAGTTGCAGCACAGCAAATAAAGCCGCCACCCAAGACACCAGCATCCCATGTGGGTGACATTTCCTGTGTCAGCTGTTCCACTTCTGATCCAGCTCCCTGCTAGTGGACTGGGAAAAGTGCAGCAGAAGACTGCCACCCACATGGGAGCTCCTTACTTCGCCTGGCCCAACCTTGGCTGTTGCAGCCATCTGGGGAGTGAGCCAGCAGATGAAACATCTCTCTCCCTCTCCTTCACTCCCTCTCTCTTCTAACTTTCAAATAAATAATATTTTTTTAAAAAATCTTGTGAATGCCTTTTAACAGGCAATTTTTAAGTATAAGTGGCAGGAAGAGTTGGGGGAGGGGGTTGCAGGGTCAAGAAATAATAAAGATGCAGACACCTGAGTACCAGCAAGTACTCTTTGTCCTTGGGTAGTTGACTGAAGATGTGAGTCTGGTTAAGCTGCTCCTATAAATCCTTAACAAGTCACTATTTCAGTGCATATCTTCTTATATCCTCAGGGGAGGCAAGCCTTGGGTAAGGACCTATTTGCAGAAACCTCAAGTTGCAAGCAGAATTCCTCTAGTGACAACGTGTCTACGTGCAGGGCTGAGCAGAACTGGTCTGACCCAAAGGTTGAGGAAGTAAGGGGGAAAATATAATAGGAAAGTAGAGATGCCAAGATTTTTTCACCATGCTTCACATTCCTCTTCAATGTTCCAGTCACCAATGATGGAAACAAATGGACTCTGAACACCAGAAAGATGGTGATGAGATGGAAGAGAAACAGATGGCACAAATCGGGTAAGAGAGATCAGAGTGATTTAAAAAAGGTGGACAGATCGCTTCTCGGCCTTTTGGCTAAGATCAAGTGTAGTATCTGTTCTTATCAGTTTAAAAAAGGTGGACAGAGTTAAGGAACTGCAACCTGAGGTGGTAGAGAATCCTAAGTGTCAATATTCAGAAGGTTATTATCACCGCTAGGATCAGGCCACCTGATAGAAACTGTGGCCTTCAGGTGAGCCAGCCCATGGGCCAGCATAAAAGATGCTGGTGCAATAAGCAACTGAAGCTCACTCTTTGTGGTCAAGCATTCTGTTTCCATTAAGACCCAACAGTAGGCTACAAGTTGGCATGCAAAGACAGTGTAACTGGTGACCATTCAGAGTAATTTATATGGTCCAATCCTGAGGGGCCTAGATAAGTCTCTTGTTACCACAGGCTCCCAATTTATGTGGGTAGGAGTCAGTGAGACCTGTAATTCCCTGACCCAAGGGCTCCTTTGGCCCTGATAGCAGCCTCATGCTAATGCATATTGTATGCCTCTAGTCTGCTATTGCTGGGGCCCCTTCTCAGAAGTGGCTGCCCTGCAGGTAACTTTTAACCAATGGAGGCAATAACCAGATGTGGTACATGTTGACTACAATAGCCAAACATACCTACAAGCTATTAAATTTCTTTCTTGTAGATGGGTGCAAGTCCAGAATCTTATCATGACTGACAGCCTAGCCTACATGTGTCAGAATGTCTTTGACCTTACATAGTAACTGATTAATTTGTTTCTTAGGCTGGCAAGGAGAATGTCATCAATACAGGGGATGACAAGTACTTTTGGAGGTAACTGGGCAAGCTGCAGATCAGGGGAATTGAAGTACTGCTATGGACTGAACTGTGTTTCCCAAAATTCATACACTGAAGTCCTTAGCTCCAATAGAAAGTACCTGGAGTCCTGCAGCCAGGGATGAGGAAGCCTGTGAACATGTACTGTTCAACAGAAAGAAAGAACCACCCTCCTCTTTGCTATTCAGAGACCAGCAAGGACACTGTTTCAACAGGCCAGAAGGCCTTCAACAGGGAAGGACCTCTGCCTGACAGATGTACAGGGTCAGGACCACCAGCCTAAGGATCATGCAGGAGACAGCATCAAACCAAAAAGGATTACTCTTGAGTCTTAAGATCTTATGGAATTTGCCTTGTTAAGTTTGCAGCTTGGATAGGACCCATCCTCCCTTAATTCCTTCTAATGTCTCCCTTTAGAATTGGAATGTCTCACCACTGTATTCTGGAGGCACACTTCTTGGTTTCACAGGTTCGAGCTGGAGAGGAATTCAGAGTCAGGGTTAAGATGTATAGTTTCACCTCTGTACGGCTTAGAAATTTAAGTGTGACTTTGAACTTTAGTCAATACTAGAATGAATTAAGACTTTTGGGTTTGTTGCGATGTAATGAATGTATTTTGCACTCAAGGACATGTTGGGGTGTGAGCCAAAGTGGAAGGTTAGGGAATGAATGCTTACTTTGAAATCCTAATCCTAAATGTAATGGTACTGGGAGGGGGTTTTGACAGAGCCCTTGGGAGGTAATTAGGGTTAGCTTGGGACAGGGACACTCACAATTGGATTAACACCCTTAAAAGAAGTGAAGGGGCACCAGTGCTCTTATTCTCTCCAAGACATAAGGACACAGCAAGATGGTAAACATCTATAAACCAGGAAGAGAACTCTCACCATCACTCGGCCATGCTTTCAAGCTTAGAGGACTATGAATAAGTAACCCAGTCCATAGAATTTCATCACAGCAGCTCAAGCTGACTACCACAGTTGCTAAAGATATGTCCCTACCACCCCTCCACCCATGACCAAAAAGAATGAGGTCGTTATTTTTAGAAAGCCTTCAATGAATAAAGAACTCTCGCAAGTAGTAAAAGATGAAACAAAATTTTTAAAAATCTTCCAAATTCATTTTTCAAAGCTACCAAAACATTACCAAAATGAATCTAGTTCTGTACTTAACAACAAAATCACCAGGAGTATATTTTATTCAAGAAGTATAGACATTTCAATTATTAGCAAAGTTGTTAACAAATTCTATTACAAAAAAGTACAGAGCTCATAAAATTACCACAAATTCTGAAGACTTGATGGTACTAAGCAATCATTCCTAATTAAAAAAAACTCTAATTGCCATAGTGTGTACTGTGTTCTAAGTACAGTTTTTAAGTACCTTATAAATATTCAACTTGAGTTTTCACAACCCTGAGATAGCTCATAGAACTGAGACCCAAAGAAGCTAAGTGATTTGCTCAGTCATAAACTTAGCAAAGTGGTAGATACAGGATTTGACTACAAATTGTGTGCTCATAACCACTATAATAAAC
This sequence comes from Oryctolagus cuniculus, assembly GCF_964237555.1. Taxonomy (NCBI): domain Eukaryota; kingdom Metazoa; phylum Chordata; class Mammalia; order Lagomorpha; family Leporidae; genus Oryctolagus; species Oryctolagus cuniculus. Next base: position 111,972,947 of record NC_091441.1, on the reverse strand, counting down.
TGCTTCTTCTAAAAACAGGAATAGGAATAAAAGGAAACTTCCTAAATACAATGGCCTATTTATCAGAATCCAATAATGAACACCATATGAAACTGCAAAACACTAAAAACATTCCCCTACAGGGAATAAGACATGGAATGCAGGTAATCCACTATTAAACAAACACTGTTTGATGTTTTGGCAAATGTAAACAAAAGTGGCATAAGACTGGCAATGGAGATTAAACAAATCATTATATAAACAGACCCAGAAGAGCCAGGATATGAAATAAACTATTAAAATGATATATATTTATCAAGGTCACTGGCTCTACATATAATTTCTTTAAAAGTAATTTTATGAATTTTGTTTATAATAACAATTACCAACAGGAACTGAGATACAGCTTTCAAATGCAGCCATTTTTTTACTTCCTCAGAGTGTCTGGCTTTCTCAGAATGCCAGGGCATTCATTTTTACCAAGTACCTACCCCAGACTGGTAGCCATTTGGATAATGCTGGTTCCCACACTCCAGAATCTTATAGTAGAAGAAGATGAGCAGATAAGTACCAAAAGGTAAAACAGAGCATCCAACAGGCAGTGTGATGCTAACAAAAACCTGACCAGAAATATCTAAGTCAAGGAGCTGGGCTGCATCCACATGCTGATATAGAGTTGGACTCTTCCTGGTATCTGGTAGCTCCCAAAGTAAAAAGAGTTAAAAAGAAAAAAAAAGTCTATCTGAATATTTTTAAGATAGGCTCATTTTTATATATTTGAAAGGCAAAGCAAGAGAAAAAGAGATCTTCCATCTACTGGTTCACTCCCCAAATGTCTGCAAAACCCAGGGGTGGGCCAGGGCAAAGCCAGTACCAATATCCTATGATGAGATGCCACTTCTTTCAAAGTTTCTAGTCCAGTAAATATGGGAGAATAAAGTTTAAGAAATCATTTAAGGATGAGTGATCAAACTATTATTTATATATCAAAAGAAAATGATACCTTCACCAAACTCAAGAGACTGCAAGTTGGTATAATAGTATCCTCATTAAGAGCAATTAAAAAGGCAACTTAACAGATGCATACAAAAGCACCAGCTAATTTGAAGAACTGAAGTCCAATCAATAGAGGTTGAAGAAGAATCAACATCTGAAAAAAGAAAGTCTTTCAGAAATTAGACAGATTTTGAACTTGAAAGGAAAACAGATTACTCATAGAGGTTTTCTAAGTAGGGAATATAAGAAATGAGAAGCTAATAGATTACCATTAAATTTAAAAAGTAGATGTGGAGGGTCCTAGGTAAGAAGAAGTGATAAGTTTAACATGACATAAAATTTGCCCTACAGGCAGACGCCACGGCTCACTAGGCTAATCCTCCGCCTTGCGGCACTGGAACACCGGGTTCTAGTCCCAGTCGGGGCGCCGGATTCTGTCCTGGTTGCCCCTCTTTCAGGCCAGCTCTCTGCTGTGGTCCGGGAGTGCAGTGGAGAATGGCCCAAGTACTTGGGCCCTGCACCCCATGGGAGACCAGGATAAGTACCTGGCTCCTGCCATTGGATCAGCGTGGTGCACCGGCCGCAGCGCGCTGGCCACAGTGGCCATTGGAGGGTGAACCAACGGCATAAAGGAAGACCTTTCTCTCTGTCTCTCTCTCTCACTGTCCACTCTGCCTGTCAAAAAAAAAAAATTTGCCCTACAGAGGGTCTTGTGAAATGACTTATGTACACAGAGCGATGCAATTGAATAAAGCTATGATCAATGCACTTTAGAAATACTCAATCTAGAACAGCAGATTAAGCCTGCCCTGGAGAAGCCTGAATCCCATATCAGAACGCCTGGGGTTGATCCACCTCCAACTCTGATTCTGCTTCCTGCTAATGAGTCCGGCTGACAGCACATGATGGCCCCAGCACTAGGGTCCTCGCCACTCACATAGGAGACTTCAATGGAGTTCTAGGCTCTGGGCTTTGACCTGGTTCAGCCCTAAATCTTGTAGGCATTTGGAAAGTGAAACAGAGATAGAAGCTCACTCGCTCACTCCCTCTCTCTTCTGTTCCCTTTCTGTCATTCTGCTTTCAAAAAAAAAAAAAAAAAAGCTTGTTTAAAAACAGAAACATAATCGGATTATGGAATGAATGCTAATAAATGAGATGTTAAAATAACGAAAAAATACAAGGAGTAAATAAAATGTGTAGTCCTTACTTTCCCAATAACAGGGAAGAACTGTACTAACGTTGGTGCTGCAAAAGAAAGAATTAAGAGAATGATCCACTTTGATTGGTGGTTCCAAGAGAAACAGTGTGAGCATCTTTCTCAAAAAGAAAGATTAACTCAATATTTTTGCTCCCTCTCTCAAAGAACTAGGCTTTAGAAAACTACCGAGCCAGACCTGAGAGTTTCTCTCCAGTGTGAGTTCGCTGGTGATAATTAAAGGTGGAACGCTGACTGAAGGCTTTCCCACACTCAATACATTCATAGGGTTTCTCTCCAGTGTGAACTCTCTGGTGTACAATAAGCTGTGAGTTGTCACTAAATGCTTTCCCACAATCATTGCACTTATAAGGCTTTTCCCCGGTATGAGTTCTCTGATGTACAATAAGGCTGGAGCTATAACTGAAGACCTTCCCACACTCCTTACATTCATAGGGCTTCTCACCAGTGTGAATTCTCTGGTGTATGATGAGGTGAGAGTTCTGATTGAAGGATTTTCCACACTCCCTGCATTTATAGGGCTTTTCACCCGAGTGAAGTCTCTGGTGCCGAATAAGGCATTTACTCAGACTGAATGCCTTCCCACACTTGCCACATTCAAAAGGTTTTTCTCCAGTATGCATCCGCTCATGGTCAACAAGCTGAGAGATCTGACTGAAGGCTTTGCCACATTCACTACATGTGTATGGTCGATCCCCAGCATGGAGGCTCTGGTGACGAATGAGACATTTGCTCCAACTGAAGGCCTTGCCACACTCATTACACTGATAAGGCTTCTCCCCGGTGTGGATTCTTTGATGGTCAGTAAGATTTCTGCTGGAACAAAAAGCCTTCCCACACTCATTACACTTGTAAGGTTTCTTACCAGTGTGAAGGACTTGGTGTCGCACAAGATTTTTACCACGACCAAAAGCTACTCCACACTCCTTGCATTCATAAGGTTTCTCTCCGGTATGGGTCCTCTGATGATCCAAGAGTTTGGAACTCTGATTAAAGGCTTTTGCACATTCACTACATTTATAAGGTTTCTCCCCATTGTGGAGTCTCTGGTGTTGAATGAGATGGGAGCTGTGCCGATAGGTCTTCCCGCACTCCTGGCATTCATAGGGTTTTTCCCCTGTGTGGGTTCTGAGGTGAACAATGAGCTGAGAGCTCTGCCTGAAGGTCTTCCCACACTCACTACACGCATAGGGTTTCTCTCCCGAGTGGATTCTCTGGTGGCCAATGAGGTGGGAACGCCAACTAAAGAATTTGCCACATTCATTACACTGGTAGAACTTCTGTCCCTTCAGGCCTCCTTGATGTTCAACCAAACTGGAGGACAGATTCCCACGTTCCTCTGCTTCCTTATAATCCTCACATGTATCTTCTGTGGATTTTTCCTTATCTTTGTGTCTTATTTTGAAGAAGTCACTTCGCAGTCTGCTCCCTTCTTCACTTGAAGGCTGCCCTTCTAGCGTCTCTAAAGTATCTCCACAGACAGCTCCAGGTTCTGGTCCCCCAGGAACTACCCCAAACAGTCCCCCTGACATCCTATCAGATGACTCCAATCCTTTAGATAGGTCCTGCTCTGGAGTCAGTTCTGAACTCTCTTCCACGTTCCTACCTGCTGCCAAAAAAAGAAGAAAACAACTTTTACTCATTTCTTGTGCTGTTGAGGGATCAGAAAGAATCACGAAGATCCCATGGACCTGAAGAAAAGTCACAAAAGCTTCCAGAAGGGTAAGGAATAAAATGAGACACTGAGATCAAAGGAGGAAACAGGAAGTAGCTTAATGGTTAATTCAGGGACAGAAAAATATGGGAAGATGGTCATTGAAGGAAGGTGAAAAAAATGACAGGACAGAGTTTGAGTCAGCAGAGCAAAGTGACAATGACAATTGGAAAGCAGCAGCACAGACTGTAAAGCATGAGGAATCTTAGAGAAGTCACTGGGATGTTGAATTTCCTTAACAAACTGAGTATTTCTAAGTTCCCTTCCAACCAAGGCATTATATGGTTCCACACTTCTGAGATAAAATGCTGCAAGAGACAAGTCTGGCAAATATCTCAAACACAAGAAAGAGCACAAAGATAGGAGTGAGCTGTTAAGAAATCTACGTAATGACAAAAAAAAAAAAAGAAAAGAAAAGAAAAGTGCACAGAAAGGAGAGGTCTATATGACAGGATAGTGACAAGATTTGGAGAATCTGTAGGTTCTGAAATCCTGGGGAACAATGTTGAAGGGGACAGCAGAGCTCTAAAAGTGGGGATGCCACTGGTTCCAAGAATACCACTCTGGTGGGAGCCAGTTCTATATTCATATAAAAAATTAAGAAGCACATCAATAATCTGAAATATGAATTAAAATTTGTGGGATCTTGGTTCCCTAGGATAAAAAGTAAATTGAAAAGTTGAAGATTTCCCTTGAATCTGAATATTTTAATGCAAAATCTGAGAAAGGAAATAGCAATCATGGCCATAGCTTCATAGCAATACGCTGGCTCCTTTCAATCATGTCTTAACCAGCACCACAGGTATCATAGCATTACCATATGGGAAGTCAAAGTTGTCTGAATCAATGACTGCTATGCCCACTCTGCCAAACTGTCTGTTCTACTAAACATGTCATTCACAGGACCTCCCCTGCCCTAGCCTTTGCAAAGAAATTTTAGACAACCACATTTTGTGTCATGTGACCCTGAGCATCCCATGATGACAGATGATTAGGCCAGAGCCAGGTGCTAGACCCAAGTGTAGCTTATCCAAGCGTTAATGATTAGCCTCTGCCATGGCCTGAGCCAAAGATTGTCAAAACACAGATGATATTTAATGGCTCTACCAATCAGAATCCTTCCCTGAGTAAATTTTTAAATGGAAAGCAGGACACATATAAGACAAGCCAGAGAAGAAATTGAAATGACTCATGGAGCCAACTTAAGACATTGGCCAACAACAAGTATGAGGGAACGGAAAATAGAATTAAGCAGGATTTATGATGATTCCTTCACAAAGGATTTAGAGTGAGGACATGAGGACAGTAAGAAGAGACAGAAAGAAAACAGAGAGCACACTGGAATGCTGGCATAAACATTCGTTTGCTTTTGGGCTGAGAATCCTGGGTTGCTTTGGGTTAGGGCCTAGTTTTCATGTGACTCCATTTCCCACAATCTTGTCTAACTGATCTGTTAGTTTGGGGTTCCCATTCCTTTAAGTCAACAATACACAGCTCCTTACCATGTTACCCCAACTTGAGTGATCCTTTATTCCTTAAAACTAAAAATCTCCTTAAAAAAACCACCATAGATCAGTCAATTATGAAGAATGTTAAACTGAGTGATGGATGCAGAAGTTTACTCTACTACTTCACTTATGCTTGGAAATCCTCGTAATAAAAATTTTAAAAGAATGAGAATACAGCAAAGAAAATGCACCCAACACAGGCTCTAAGCGACTGGGGGAGAGAATCATTACCCAGAGCGGCCATACTGTGGTGGTTTTCTGGCATCATGTTCTGGTGCAGGGCTCTGGCTGAGGGCTGGACCTTTCCACTTCTTCTGAGCAGAGTCCACAGACAGGTCCTCAGACACTGTAGTCTTCCTGGAATAACAAACTTCTATGGCTCGGGAACATCCCCAGTCTAAGGGCAGAGGCATCAGAGATACAAAGGAAACAAGGTTCAGGCTCTTGGTGAGCTAGGATGATCCATCCCATAGGACAAGTCCAGGGCAGCACAGAGTCCACTAACTAGAAGTAGGAACCCAGCTCCAGGGAAAGCAGTTAGGTAGGAAAGCCACAGGCACCATTCCAGAGGAGCAGAGCCCTGGGGGTGAGCTCCAGCTTGGACCACATACACCAGAACTCCAGAAAACAGAGCCATGCTCATCTGAGGCCTGACCATCCAAGGCACAGTGGCCACCTCTGTATCCTAAGTTTCCCGCTTGGAGAAGGCAGGAACTGCAGAAGCCAGTTGAGACGAGGAGGGGAAGAAAGCTGTGAGCAGGACGAGTCCTGCCTTACCACCATAAGACCTATATTCCCATTGAGTTTAGTCAAGAGATCCCAGGCAGTTCCATAAAACTGTTATCCTACTTCCAAAAGTTATGAACCCAACGATGCTGTGAATTTTCCCTGGAGGGCTCAGTAGAAGGTCTTTCTCCCAGCACTCACTCTCTTCAGACGGAAACTACACTTCTGACCACATTCTCTCCACCACGGCTTCCCTAGAACCTAGCACAAGCCTGTTTTCCACCTCACACCTCCGTCTTTCTTCCTGCTCCTGTCCTCTCACTGTGGACACCCTCGGAATTCCAGTCCCTACTGTTTTCTTCTTTTTTCTGTTACCAGTCTCACTGACTTCACCACTGCTCTCACAGTCCTCACTTCTCCCCCAGGCTCCACTGCCTATGTACACTGCTTACTGGACATTTCACTTGGGTGTCTCACAACACCTTAAGTTTGGTGTCTAAAATGCATGTTTTTCTGGGGCTGGTGTTGTGTCACAGTAGGTGAAGCCCTCGCCTGGGATGCCTGTGTCCCATATCGGATTGCCTGGTTCAAATCCTAGCCACTCCGGGCTTCTAGCCAGTTTTCTGTTAATGTGCTTGGGAGACAGCAGATAATGGCCCAAGTACTGGGGTTCCTGCCATCCAGGGGAGACCTGGATGGAGTTCCTGACTCCTGACTTCAATGTGGACTAGCTCTGGCTGTTGCAGGCATTTAAGAAGTGAAGCAGCAGATGGAATCAAAGTTTCTCTCTCTGCTTTTCAAATACATAAATTATCCTTTGAAAAACAAAATGCATGTTCTTCCCACCTTCCTTTCCTCATCTGCTAAATATTGTCAATTAATCCAGATGCTTGACTTGCCCCAATTGGTAGAGTTGGAAACATACTAGGGGATTCCAATTCAATCCCATCAAGGTGGCATGTGCCAATGCCATCTCACTATTCCAAGTGATCAATTTCAGTTCACAATTGATCATAATGAAAGGACTAAGAGTCAAAGGGAGCACATAAACAAGTCTAGTATCTGCTAACACTAACCGATAGAATAAATAAAGGGGAGAGTGATCCAACATGGGAAGTGAGATACTCAGCAGACTCATAGAATGGCGGATGTCCTAAATAGCACTCTGGCCTCAGAATCAGCCCTAAAGGCACTCGGATCTGGCTGAAAAGCCCATGAGAGTATTTCAGGCATGGAAAGCCAAGACACTCTGGCAAAAAGATCTCTGTGAGTGAGATCCCAGTGGAAAGAACAGGTCTTCAAAGAGGGAGGTGCCTTTCTCTGAAGGGAGGAGAGAACCTCCACTTTGACTATGACCTTGTCTAAACAAGATAAGAGTCGGAGAACTCAAGGGGCTTCCATAGCCTTGGAAACTCATGACTGGTGCATAGGGAGATTACTGATGCCATAAACAGGAGTGTCAATTTGTAAAGTCAACAACAGGAGTCACTGTGCACTTACTCCTCATGTAGGATCTCTGTCCTTAATGTGCTGTACACTGAGGCTTAATGCTATAACGAGTACTCAAACAGTATATTTCACTTTGTGTTTCTATGGGGGTGCAAACTGTTGAAATCTTTACTTAATGTACACTAAACTGATCTTCTGTTAAAAAAAAAAAAAAAAAAAAGAAAAGAAACTATCAATTCCCAACTTGACTCTCACTGGGATTAAACATGACAATAGGTCTGATCTGATTTCATCATCATTTAAAAAAAATCATCTATTATTTTTCACTTTATGTTTCTGTGTGGGAACAAACTGTTGAAATCCTTACTTAAGGTATACTAAGCTGATCTTCTGTATACTAAGATAATCGAAAATGAATCTTGATGTGAATGGAAGGGGAGAGGGAGTGGGAAAGGGGAGGGTGGTGGGTGGGAGGGACGGTATGGGGGGGAAAGCCATTGTAACCCATGAGACGTACTTTGGAAATTTATATTCATTAAATAAAAGATTAAAAAAAAAAAAAACATTCTGGTTCCTCTTTTTTTTTTTTTTTTTTTTTTTTTTTTTTTTTTTTGATAGGCAGAGTGGACAGTGAGAGAGAGAGACAGAGAGAGAAAGGTCTTCCCTTGCCGTTGGTTCACCCTCCAATGGCCGCCGCTGCAGCCGGCGCACCGCGCTGATCCGATGGCAGGAGCCAGGATCCAGGTGCTTTTTCCTGGTCTCCCATGGGGTGCAGGGCCCAAGCACCTGGGCCATCCTCCACTGCACCCCCTGGCCATAGCAGAGAGCTGGCCTGGAAGAGGGGCAACCGGGACAGAATCCGGAGCCCCGACCGGGACTAGAACCCGGTGTGCCGGCGCCGCAAGGTGGAGGATTAGCCTATTGAGCCACGGCGCCGGCTGGTTCCTCTTTTTTCTTCAAACTCATGCCCAATGGATTTTTGATAATTTATCTACAGATACAATACAATCTCTAACAGAGTACAAGAATGCTTCTTTTTAGAAAATGAAAGCTGATCTTAAAATTCATATGAAACTCAAGAGATCCATATAGCAAATAATGTTAAGAGTAAGCTGAGGGGCCAGCGCTGTGGCATAGCAGGTAAAGCCACCCACTGCCTGTAGTGCCGGCATCCCATATGGGTACTGGTACAAGTTCCAGCTGCTCCACTTCTGATCCAGCTCTCTGCTATGGCCTGGGAAAGCAGCAGAAGATGGCCCAACTCCTTGGGCCCCTGCACCCATGTGGGAGACCCGGAAGAAGTTCCTGGCTCCTGGCTTTGTATCAACTCAGCTCTGGCCATTGCAGTCATTTGGGGAGTGAACCAGCAGAATGGAAGACGTCTCTCTCTCTCTCTCTCTAGTTCTACCTCTCTCTCTCTGTAACTCCGTCTTTCAAATAAATAAGTCTTTTTTAAAAACTTATTAAACTGGGCCGACGCCGTGGCTCACTAGGCTAATCCTCCGCCTGCGGCGCCAGCACACCGGGTTCTGTCCCAGTTGCCCCTCTTCCAGGCCAGCTCTCTGCTGTGGCCAGGGAGTGCAGTGGAGGATGGCCCAAGTGCTTGGGCCCTGCACCCCCCCCATGGGAGACCAGGAGAAGTACCTGGCTCCTGCCATCGGATCAGTGTGGTGCGCTGGCCGCAGCATGCTGGCCGCGGCGGCCATTGGAGAGTGAACCAACGGCAAAGGAAGACCTTTCTCTCTGTCTCTCTCACTGTCCACTCTGCCTGTCAAAAAAAAAAAAACTTATTAAACTGGCCGGCGCTGTGGCTCACTTGGTTAATCCTCTGCCTGCAGCACCAGCATCCCATATGGGCACCAGGTTCTAGTCCCGATTGCTCCTCTTCCAGTCTAGCTCTCTACTATGGCCCAGGAAGGCAGTGAAGGATGGCCCAAGTGCTTGGGCCCCTGCACCCACATGGGAGACTGGGAGAAAACACCTGGCTCCTGGCTTCATATCAGCGTAGTTCCAGCCATAGTAGCCGTTTTGGGGGGTGAACCAACAGAAGGAAGACCTTTCTCTCTGTCTCTCTCTCTCTCACTGTCTATAACTCTACCTGTCAAATAAAAAAACTTATTAAAATTGTATTTTAATTTCATTTTTATGTGAAATTTCTGATGTAGCCTCTCATAGATAAAAAGAATTAAAATTCATAAATAAACCCATACATCTATGGTCATTTTTTCAATAAGGGTGCCAGTAACACTCAAAGTGGAAAAATCATATTTTCAAATAGTTCTGAAACAACTGGGAATTTACTTGCAAAAGCATAAAGTTGGAGTCCTATTGCACACACACCATATAAAAAAGTAACTCAATACCAATCAAGGATCTACATGTAAAACTAAAACTACAAAACTCTTATAAGAAAGTATAGATCTCTGTGACAATGAATTTGGCAAGAATCCTTGCCAAATGCAAATGAACAGTACATGATAACAAGAAACAGGTAACTTAGATCTGATCAAATGGAAAAATCATTTTGTTTCAATAGATAAATGAAGAAATCGAAAAGATAGCCCATTGATTGGGAAAAAAATACACAAATGATCTAATAAAATCTTACATCTGGAATATATAAATAACTCTTACAACTCAGTAAGAAAAAAAATCCAATTTAAAAATGGGCAAAGGGTCTGAATAAACATTTCTCCAAAGAAAATACAAAATGATCAAAAAATCACAAAGGACTGGCTAACAACTTCAGTTATCAGGAAACACAGATCAACAAAACAAGAAGATACAACTTCACACTCACTAGGTTGGTTAGAATAAAAAGTCAGATAATAACACGCATTGGGAGGTCGTGGAGGTATTAGAATCTCATAGACTTCTGGTGGAAATATAGTTGATACAGACACTTAGGAAAATATTCTGGCAGTTCTCCAAAACATAGTTAAGTTATACACACAGTTACTATTTGATCTGGCAATCCTATTCCTAGGTATAAATCCAAGACAAACTAAAATAGCTGTTCAAAGAAAAAGCTGGTAGTAGAAATGTTCATAGCAGAATCCATTCCCAACAGTCATAAGGAGGAAACAAACCAAGTGTTCATCTGGGTTTTCCCATTTACTGGCATAAGGCTATTCACTGGACTGGCATTCTCTTAAAGAACAGTCTACAGGGGCCGGCACGGTGGCTCACTTGGTTAATCTTCCACCTGCAGTGCTGGCATGCCATATGGGCCACGGGGTTCTATCCTGGTTGCTCCTCTTCCAGTCCAGCTCTCTGTTGTGGCCCAGGAAGGCAGTGGAGGACGGCCCAAGTGCTTGGGCCCTGCACCCGCATGGGAGACCAGGAGAAGCACCTGGCTCCTGCCTTCGGCCATTTGGGGAGTAAACCAACAGAAGAAAGACCTTTCTCTCTGTCTCTCTCTCTCTCTCACTGTCTGTAACTCTACCTATCAAATTAAAAAAAAAAAGTCTACAGCAACTATAATTATAGCTCCTTTGTGGGCACACTTAGCAATCTTATGGAAACATCTCTAAGCTGAGATTAAAAACAGCCAAAAGAAATCTACAATAAATGTGATACTAAATGATAAAAACAATAAAAGCCTCAACACTAAAATTGGCAAGAATCACACAATGTACTTCTGGCCCATGTAATTAGACAAGAAAAATGAAAAATACAGAAAACTGTTCGGAAATAAAGGATACACCACCTAACATTGCTCATAAATGATACTAGTGTTTATCCTTAAACAATTAAAATTTAAAAAAAAAAAAGAATCAACTGAACAGCGGTTAGAACTAGCACGACCATATCTATTAAGGAGGCTGACTGAATAATCCACGATTTTGCAGATCAGAAAATCGAAGTGATTAGTGCCACAGAATCCTAATTTTTAAGTACTGGGGATGTTACATTTTAATCTATTGTACGGTAAATGTTCTGTGTATGTCATCGGGCTTGCTTCTGAAAGCGCACCAGCACGATCCCATTTCACAATCACACTGAGTCAACACGCGTGCATGAGGGCGCACACGCATCCGCGAGGCTTCTCCACAGCGAGCAGCCCGGAGGCTAAGATTTGCGAACGGAGGACACTTTTCCCTTCCACTTACCCCTGCATTCTAACGCCCCGGAGGAAGGTGCTTCATCCGCATTCCTGAGGGAAGTCAGGGCTGGCCCCTCACCGCGGCGCAGCGTCCAGCCACGGCCGTCCGCCACTGTGCGCAAGGCCGAGGGTCTCCGCCACCCCCGGGGCATACGGCTCCCGCGCAGCAGCGGCCCCGGCCCCCTCAGGCCGCCCACAGCCCGGCGCTGCACCCTGGTCCCTCGCGCCCCCGGCCCCGCGCCCCCTCAGGCCGCCCACAGCCCGGCGCGGCACACTCTTACCTCGCGCCCCCGGCCCCGCGCCCCCTCAGGCCGCCCACAGCCCGGCGCTGCACCCTGGTCCCTCGCGCCCCCCGGCCCCGCGCCCCCTCAGGCCGCCCACAGCCCGGCGCGGCACACTCTTACCTCGCGCCCCCGGCCCCGCGCCCCCTCAGGCCGCCCACAGCCCGGGCTGCACCCTCGTCCCTCGCGCCTCCGGCCCCGCGCCCCCTCAGGCCGCCCACAGCCCGGGCTGCACCCTCATCCCTCGCGCCCCCGGCCCCGCGCCCCCTCAGGCCGCCCACAGCCCGGGCTGCACCCTGGTCCCTCGCGCCCCCCGGCCCCGCGCCCCCTCAGGCCGCCCACAGCCCGGCGCGGCACACTCTTACCTCGCGCCTCCGGCCCCACGCCCCTTCAGGCCGCCCACAGCCCGGGCTGCACCCTCATCCCTCGCGCCCCCGGCCCCGCGCCCCCTCCAGACGGTCAGTGTTGCGCCTGCGCGCTGCCGTCCCGGGCCCCCGCGGACTCTCCAGGAAACTGGGAGGGCCAACATCTCCGCTTCTCCCCGATCCCCGTCACCTCCCTCTGAGGGCCACGTAGGCTCCTGGACCTCAGAGCTGCCCTGGAGGACCTCCGCCCACGGGCACGGCAGAGATCCAAAGCTAGGGGTCAAAATGGAAACTGGAAAACGGACATTCCTCAGCAAGACCATAACCGGTCACAAGAAGTAAGGGCTCTCGATCTCCTTGCAATGAAACGTTCCAGGCAGAGGCACATTTTTGCAAGTGTTCAAAGGTTGTCAGGATGCAGGCAACAGCCTTTCCTAAAACCCACACCCACTGACCCACGATGGATGGAGCCACGGCTTCCTGAGGAAAACAAATGCCAAGAAATTATACAATAAACTTCAAGTGGTGACCAGCACAAAGTTGAAGGAGTGATTTGAGAGGGGCTGTTCATAATGCTTGTGACACCATCCTTTCTGAAGCTCCTAGCACCTTGCCTGCCACATATTGGTTTGGGTGGCCCAAGAAAAACAGGGTCAGGAAGTGGAATAACCATAGAGCAGGCAGATCCACACAGAGGGACAGAGGGCCTCCCATAAGGTTTCTGAAATGAACCACGAAGTCTAAAATGGCCACTGACTTCCCCATTCTCCTTCTTCTTCCTCATTTTGCAGTCCAATCCTGTTTGCACAAGCACCATGGCATGGCCAATCAAATACCCTTTTGTGCCTGTGCTTGTGAACACAAGAAAACCAGCCCAGGGGCCGGCGTTGTGGCATAACGGGTTAAGTCACTGCCTGCAATGCCGGCATCCCATATGGGCACTGGTTCAAGCCCCTGCTGCTGCACTTCTGAGCCAGCTCCCTGATAATGCACCTGGGAAAGCAGTGGAGGATGGCGCAGGTCCTTGGGCCTCTGCACCCACATGGGAAACCCAGATGAAGCTCCTGTTTCCTGGCTTCACACTGGCCCATTGCAGCCATTTGGGAAGTGAACCAACAAATGGAAGATCTCTGTATCTCTCCCTCTCTCTCTGTAACTCTTCTTTCAAACAAATGAATCTTTAAAAAAAGAAAACCAGTCCAAAACCCCTTTCAAAGCTGCCTCATACCCTGTGCTCATGTTACCGCCTAAGAGGAATAAGCAAAGAGGATGTTAAACTACTTGTAAAAGACTCAGGGCCCCATTTCCCCAATAGACTCCTGGCTCTGGGGCCGCTCTCTGCACTACTGGTCTCCAGTTAGAGAGCTTTGATCCTTCTTCTCTCTGGCTCAGTAAACTTCCTTTCACTTTGCACCCTGAACTCAGTTTCTATACTGAAGGAAGTCAAGAACCAGGTAACACTCTCTTGATGCAGCATAACCACTGAAGCCGAACCCATTGGCCTATTCACTACAGCACTCCATACAATCTCTACTGTCCCCTTCCCAGGAGAGGAAGAATGGGAGATGGCATGGCTCCTAGCCAGGATTCCAGATGCTGTGGGATAGGACAGGCCAAAGCGCAAGGTTCCCAGGAAATCTAAAATCCCTGTCCAAAAATGGGCACCACACAGGGAAGCAGGGATGATCCAAAACATCAAGGCCAAGAATAGTCAAACAGGAAAAGATTTCTGTAGAACACCCCTAATACTAGTAGGAGAAATTGCTATAGCATCCTCAAAACTAAGTTCCTTCCCTGACAAGCCAATTGCTGACGTCAGAGAGGTAAAAATGTGGCAATTTGTTGGAAAGCTCAAAGGAAAGAGTTTGGCAGCTATGGCTTAATTCCTAGGGTCCTCCAGGGGTTAGGGGTAAAGATTCTTGTAGGTTGAAGTTGGAGTTGAGAGGTGAGTGTTAAGCTCATGTCCAGGTCCCTGGTTGGCCTGCAGTGCTCGTGGCCCTCCTACGATCGGTCAGTGATATCGTGTTCTTCGGAAGTTCTGATGATGGCAAAGTGCGCTCCTCTTAGTCAGGTAGGAGTTACTTTCTTGTTCAGCGCCTGGGGTTTCTGGGAAAAAAAGCCCTTAAGACAAGACCCAACATCAAGACATTATTTATAGGGGAGATAAATGAGCTCATGAGTCTTGGGTTTAAGGACCCTGTTGGGCCTGCCATACCACTCCCTCAATTCAATTTAGTAGGAGGATGATTTACAATCATAAAAGCAAGGCAGGGAAACTCTACATTGAGGGAGAAAGACTGGGAGACTAGAACTCGATGGTATCTAGCATCAGCATCAAAGGCACTGTAAAGTGCTCAGTTTCAGCAAGAGGGTCAGAACTCAGAGCAGGATGCTCTCTGGGTATAACATGGAAAGACTTTGTGTGGCAATATGAGAAGGAGAAGTAGACCCAGAGCCATAGGAAGTTTAGTTTGTTCACATGGTTACAGCCATCCTGATCCTTAGCATTTTTAAGTTTCCTTATACCAATTGGTAATTACTGGCTACCCTAAACCCCAGAGGAGTTCTCTTTACTCTAAGCTTCTTGAATCATTCATATGACCCAACAAGTGTCAGAAGAGAAAATGACAGGGCTGGTGCTGTGCTGCAGCAGGTTAAGCTACCACCTGCAACATCCGCACCCTAAGTGGGTGCCAGTTCAAGCTCCAGCTGCTCTACTTCTTATCCAGCTCCCTGCTTATGCACCTGGGAAAACAGAAGAAGATGGCCCAAGTACTTGGGCCCCTGCACCCACATGGGAGACCCAGATGATGTTCCTGGCTCCTATCTTTGGCCTGGCCCAGCCCTGGCCTTTGTGGCCATTTAGGGAATAAGCCAGCAGATGGAAGATCTCATCTCTCTCTGTCTCTGTGACTCTGCCTTTCAAATAAATAAATAAATCTTTTTTCTAAAGAGGTAGAGTTACAGACAGAGAGATGCACAGAAAGAAGTATCTTTCCATCTGCTGGTTCACTCCCCAGATGGCCGCAACGGCCAGAGCTGAGCTGATCCAAAGCCAGGAGCCAGGAACTCCATCTGCATCTTTCATGTGGGTGCAGGGGCCTAAGCACTTAGGCCATCTTCCACTGTTTTCTCAGCCATTAGCAGAGAGCTTGATTGGAAGAGGAGAAGCCGGGACTCAAACCAGCACCCATATGGGATTCCGGTGCTGCAGGTGAAGGCTTGGCCCACTACACCACAGCGCCAACCCCATGAATAAACTTTTATAAAAAAGAAGGCAGAGAAGGAGGAGAAAGAGGAGAAGGAGGGGAAGGAGGGGAAGGAGGGGAAGCAGGGGAAGGAGAGGAAGAAGGGGAAACAAGAAAAGAAAGAAAGGGCACCTAATCAAGGTTAGGACATGGATGCCGAGAAGGCTTCCTGGAGAAGGGGCTTCTCAGTTAAGTCTTGAAGAGTAAATAGGAGTTTTTAAGATGAAAGATCTGTCTGCTCTCCTAGCTAGGGTTTGGGCTCCATCATTCCCATTCAAGCACAGTAGCTGAGCTTTCTGTACATGCTGCAGCAAACTCTGACTCTCTTGGGTGTCTAGGGCCCCATTTTCTTTTATGGCATACATGAGTGTTCTGCCTTTTTAAAGGGGAATATCGACACCGATGATGTCACAGTTTGAGCAGTTTTGGGGCCGAGAACTGCAGACCTCACTGTGCTCCTCTCTGTGGTCTTCTTACAACTAAAAGATGCCAAGGGATGCCTTTCTCACAACTGTTCCCCTCCAGGCAGGATCTGACACAAAAAGGGGACAATGGTGACACAGAGCAGCACAACAAGCAGTACAGGTATTTTCTATTATTATTATCAAAGAATATTATCAAATTTGGAGGGCCTTAGCAAAAGTCTGGACATAAGGGATGAAGTGGGATGAAACAAGTATGTGAACATGATGACAGAAGACACCTGTAGGACTTCATGTGCCAAGCACCACTCTAACCGCATTACAGGATTTATCACATCCAATTTTTACAATGACTCCACAATTTAGGAATTATTTTTATCCTCATTTTACGTATGAGGAAGCTACAGCACAGAGAGGCTAAGTAACTCACCCAAGGTCACCTAGCTCGGATGATATCCAGGATCCTAGTCTAGACCCCTGGGTGAATGATACTGCCTTTTAAAGCTGTTGGTGGGCGGTGGTAGGTGGTGAGTTTCACTTAAGGAATGTAGAATTTGGGTTACCTGTCTGGTTGTTGTTATACCAAAGCTCCTGTGATAGTTTCTAAGGGAGGTCAGGGTGGGGTACAGGATGCCTACAGGCATTCTGGGGTTGTCTTTGGCACCAATGTAGGTGCCCCAAGGTGCTGTTGGGGAGGCATCATGGTGCATGTCTTGCCCAAGCCAGTGATAGATTAAGCCCACAATGCTGGACACAGAAATACCTCTGCTGTCTAGACACACCGCCCAGATGGCCAGGCCCTCACAATGAAAACCAACCAGCTGAGCATGAAGCAGCCCTAAGGAACAAAAATAACTCAGTCTTGGTCTCGGATCCTCATTTCTCATGCAGCAGGCAGCCAGAACTGCAGTATCAGACACGGTCAAGTAAATTTGGACAGCATTTGGCCTGGCCTTAAGAGATTTCCTGCTCAAAAACTCAGCCTTGGCGGCTTTGGTGCACCAGTGGGCTACACCTAGTCAGAGGCTAGGCCCGGGTAACTGTGACTTCTTTCTGATACTTCCAAATGCAGAGGAGAAACTGATGTCAGGAGGTTGCCTTAAGGCTCTGTGGACAAAGACTGCTCTAAGGTATTCCCTTTCAAGCCTGTGAGAACTGTGCAGCAGGACTTCCGATGTCTCTGTCTCTATGCTGGCCTGTGCAGATACAAGAGGGGAGCATGTCAGGACCAAAGGTAGACCCAAGAGCTGATTTCTGGAAGGCTCAAGAGACTGGTTACTTTGCACCCTGTAAAGGACCCACCTGCCGGGCTACAGTGAGATGCATAAAGATACATGGATAACTCCATCAGAAAATGGCTCATCTAAAGCTCTGGGCTGCACCCATTGCCATTACACCCACTGAGGCTGTGCTTACAGTGCCTGCTCAATCACGTTAGCAGCAGGAAGCTGCTCACATCCTACGTCCATAGGCAAAGTCACGTGTCTCCCACACATCAGCCCGGACAACTGCATCTTCCCACGTTTTACCTGCTCCTTGGCCTTTCCTTGGACACCAGAACGCGGTGTCTGCGTCTTCGCAGAGATTAACCACAGTTCTGTTGCCGCATAGCACAGTCTCTCCTCCAGACTCGGACTGAGCACCAGACCTGGCACAGCAGAGAGAAGGCTCAGAATATGCCTGACCTTTGGCTAGGCAGTGTCCCTACGTGACCCCATTCATGGGCCCCAGCCGGATGAGAGACGGGCTGGGCTCTGCATTTTCCAGTTGGGGAAACGGGCTTACAAGTTAGGTATTTCTCCCAGGTCGCTGGGAGAGGAAGGGGCAGAGCGGGACGGGGGGAGCCGGGGCGGGGCAGGGGCCCGGAGGCGTCGCGTGAAGCCCCGCCCCGCGCCTGTCGCGGAGGGAGAGGGTCCTGGCGCCCAGGGTCCCGCCCCCGCGCGCCCACCTTTGCGACGAGACTTCCGGGATCCTGCACGGGCCGGAAGTGGGGGGGTCATGTCGCTTCCGGCGCGGATGTTGTTTTCGTTTCTGCGAGCCTAGGAGGTGTTCGGAGTCGTTTCTGAGGCCGCTTGTGGGCCACAGTGTGGCAGGGGCGCCTCAGCGAGGGTCGCTAACGCCGGCCCGGAGCTCGCTTGGCCTTGGCCCCCGCGGGTCGCGCAGTCCCCGTGACGCCGTGAGGCCGCCCGGTGTAGACCTCTTTGTCCCATTTCTCTGACCAGCCGTGCCTGGCAAGGAGGCGGGCACAGCGAAGAGCAGGGCAGGTGAGCGGCGCAAGAACCTGGTGTAACACGAAGTGGAGGTGGCTCTTTGCCCAGCCTGGCCCTGGGAGACGATAGGCAGAGGGTCAGACCCAGGCCCAGAATGTCAGACGTGAGGTGCGACTTGTAAACGCCGGAATCCACTGGAGTTAGGCTGTTGTGCATTCGAGATGGCAAGGAAGCAGGAAAAGGCCAGCGCTTCTTTTTTTTGCTTCTTTTTTTTTTTTTTTTTTGACAGGCAGAGTGGACAGTGAGAGAGAGAGACAGAGAGAAAGGTCTTCCTTTGCCGTTGGTTCACCCTCCAATGGCCGCCGCGGCCGGCACACCGCGCTGATCCGATGGCAGGAGCCAGGAGCCAGGGGCTTTTCCTGGTCTCCCATGGGGTGCAGGGCCCAAGCACTTGGGCCATTCTCCACTGCACTCCCTGGCCACAGCAGAGAGCTGGCCTGGAAGAGGGGCAACCGGGACAGAATCTGGCGCCCCGACTGGGACTAGAACCCCGTGTGCCAGCGCCGCTAGGCGGAGGATTAGCCTAGTGAGCCGCGGCGCTAAGGCCAGCACTTCTTATGTGGGTGGGATCAGAGTCCCCAGGTTATTTTTAAATCCATCTTTGCTCTCTTTTTTAGGGGGAAAAAAAAAAAAAAAGACAGTTGAGGCCCAGGAAGAAGTTGCTGACCCAGGGACCTGGGGATGAATAGTGAGTTGGAAGCACAGCACACATGCCCAAGCACCCAGTAAGCTGCTGATTTTGCCAAGAGTATTTTACAGTAGATAAACTGGATTACAGTTTCCCCCCACTTCGGTGTCAGCTAAATGAGCCACCTTCGTTCCCTTTACCAAATATGTGTCCCCACGTGCCATGCACTACATGTGTACAAAGGTGCCTGGAAGCCAGCTCTGCCCTTGGAGAGCTCGGGAAAACGGGGGAGACAGTTACAGTGTGAGCAGTGCTCTTACAGAGGTTTGGATGGAAGACGTGCTGTGGGCTCCCTGAGGTGATAACCGCTGAAGCCTGGAGACACCAGCAAAGCCTTCTGAGGGAAGTGAGTCCAGTAGAAAAAGTGTTGACACTTTTAAGATTTATTTTTATTTATTTGAAAGGCAGAGTGATAGAGAAGGAGAGACAAAGAAAGAAGAAAATCTTTCATCTACTGGTTCAGTCCCCAGTTGGCCTCAGTGGCCACCAGGAGCTCAGAACACCATCCAGGTCTCCCACATGAATGGCTGGGGCTCAAGCACTTCGGCCATCTTGTTCTGATCCAGCTCCCTGCTAATGTGCCTGAGGTGTGGCCTCATACGCTGAGGACTGGCTCAGTCCCAGCTGTTGCAGTCATTTGGGGAATGAACCAGTGGATGGAAGATGATCTCTCTGCCTCTGCCTCTCTCTGTAACTCTGCCTTTCAAATAAATAAATGAATTAAAAAAAAAAAAAGGAAAAATTAAAACGAAGACTGAACTCTACCTGTGTATCGAGAGCTTTAGTCTCAAAACTTGTTCATTTCTAGCAGATGAGGTTTTAAGCATGGGATTCCAACAAAGATTTATTTGTAAAACAGGTATACACTACTATATCTTAATTTACATTATATTACATACGTTAAATGGGAGTCAAATGACAGTTTAGTACTTTCTTTTGGGATCTCTTCCATGTTCTATGTTAAAGAATGTTTGGCCTGAGTGCTTGGGGAGAGTGGTAGGAAAAATGGCTGGACCCGAAGTCTAAGCCTGGGTTGTGAAGGGCTCCCAATGCTAGGTGTAGACATTTAGACTTCAGCCTGGAAGAAAGAGAACCACTGAAAGTTGTTTGTTGTTTTTTTTTTTTTAAGATTTATTTATTTACTTATTTATTTGAAAGGTAAAGTTATAGAGAGGCAGAGGCAGAGAGAGGTCCTCGATCTTATTGGTTCACTCCCCAGATGGCCGCAATGGCTGGAGCTGGGCCAGTCTGAAGGCAGGAGCCAGGAGCTTCTTCCAGGTCTCCCACATGGGTGCATGGCCCAAGCACTTGGGCCATCTTGTACTGCCTTCCCAGGCCACAGCAGAGAGCTGGATTGGAAATGGAGTAAACAGGACTCGAACCAGCAGCCATTTGGGATGCTGGCACTGCAGGCAGTGACTTTACCTGCTATGCCATAGCACCAACCCTAACCACTGAAAATTTTAAGAGATGATTTTCTACTTGCAGAGATGCCAAGAAAGACCTTCCTTGGTTGTACTCTTTGTTTTTTTTTTTTTTTTCCTTGAAACTTTGCTTTTTAACTCAGTGAAGCATCTGTTGCTACCAGCTTGAGGCTGAACACTTTTGGGACCCTGATTTCTTTTTTGATATTTCTGCAGGTGATAACTCCTATTGCCCCCTTCTACAATCCTGAAAAACAGTTCCTGAGACCATGATTTTAATTGGACCAACTGCTGCAGGAACAAGCCTCTCTGAGGGGTCACAGTGACCACCAGTGGCAGGGGAACTTTAGGTCTTAGCCCCTGGAGCACTGTTTTCCAGAAGCAGGAGGAGCACCTGACTGTGAAGCAGGAGCCAGGGAGCCAGACTCAGGAGCAGGGCTGCAGTCTCCAGAAGAACCACCCTCCTGTCTGAAATTTTCCGGCTGCACTTCAGGCAGTTAGGTTACCACGAGATGTCTGGGCCACAGGAGGCACTGAGCCTGCTCCGGGAGCTCTGCCACTGGTGGCTGAGGCCAGAGGTACATACCAAGGCACGGATGCTGGAGCTGCTGGTGCTGGAGCAGTTCCTGAGCATCCTGCCTGGGGAGCTGCAGACGTGGGTGTGGCTGCATCGCCCCGAGAGTGGTGAGGCTGTGGCTGTCGTTGAAGATTTCCACAGACACTTCAGTGGACCAGGAGAGGTGAGAAGTTAAGTCTAGAACACTACCTGGAACTATTTTCTGGTGTTTGGATTAGCCTGGAAACAGGCATTCTCCATTCCCCAGATTCTAGGACAGTCTGTCTGTAGGGTTTCTTAACCTGCTTTATGGATGGAGGGGAAATAGTTTTGTGCTCCAGGGCATTAGAAAAAAAAGACAACTCGGCTAAGCTCTGTGAATCATCATTCTGTAAAACACTGTATGTGAGCCTACCGGTAGCCTACAGATCCACAAAGCATTCCAGGTAGGCAGGACATCTGCATGGTAGTTAGAATGGGAGGGAAGGGAGAGGAGGGTCTTGGGGCCTGCTCATAACACAGGTGCTCATTTGGGAAGCTCTCATGACTCCTTGCTGTGGATTCTCTCCCTTCCTGCCTCTTAGGTTCCTTTTGAGAGGTGACATTTTTGGGCCTATTCCTTTTGCTAGCTCTCCAAGTCCAACTTCTGTCTCCCTAATTTCAGTTTCCCTATTTCCTGGGTTTCTATTAAACTTAAAGCCAAGATAACGCAAACTAGAAGAAAAGTTGTAAAGAGGTAGCAGTATGATACATTGGAAAATCCAGCTTCTAGAACCACAAGGATAAGTGGCTCTGTGAAGCAGTAGGACATAAGGAGTAGGAGATAGGGAGCAGGGGTGTGGCTGGGGTGTGTGTGTGTATACTCACATGCCAGATCCTGAGAAGCTCATGAAAAATGTGTATTATCAAAAAAAACTACCCATAGGTTTCAAAATATTTTTATACCAAAATAAACTTCTTTTAATTTCCCACAATTTTTTCCTAATTTTTTATTTATTTATTTGAAAGAAAGATAGAGAGCTCCCATCTGCTAGCTCACCCTCCAGATTTCTGCAAAGGCCAGAGATGGACCAGGCCAAAGCTGGAAGGAACCTGGGAACTTGTTCCAGGTCTCCAGTATGGATGGCAGAGACATAACTACTTGAGCCATCACCTGCTGCCTCCCAGGGTCTGCATTAGCAGGAACTTGGGATCAGGACTCAAACATAGGCACTGCAATATGGGATGTGGGCATCCTTATCACTACATCAAACACCTGCCCCTCTAGGAACTTTCTGGAGTACATACAGTGGTATTAAAACAAAGAGGCTTATGTGATTGTAAGACTGCCGAGGCAAGTCAAATATCCCCAAGACAAGTCATCAGGGAAGGGCTGGAACTCTGGTACAAGCTGAAGCTGCAGTGCAGAGACCGAATTTTTTCATGAAACTTTGCCCCCTGCTTTTAAGGCCTTTCAGCTGATTGAGGCCCTTTCATCCATCCATCATACAGGGGTAGGGAATTTCCAGGCCACATAAATCCTGCAAAATCATTTGGTCTGGCTCTGCCAGGAGAACTGCAGGCAGGACTTGAAATTCAGTAAATCAATAGCAAGCTAATTTCTAAGCTGATAATTTTATATGGCCTGTGAATGATGTAAGAAATATCCTAATGGCCCTTAGCAGTAAAAAGGTTTCCCTCCCCTGTATAATTATCTAGGATAATCTCCCTTACTTAAAGTAAACTGATTATGGGCTTGAATCACATCTAGAAAATACTTCTCAGCAACAGCTGGATTAGTGTTTGATTAGTGCCAAGTTAACACATCAAGAGACTATCGTGCTGTGACACATTAGTTCCTCCTAATGAGTCTCAAATTGCTTCCTGGCCAGAGAAAGGGATCCCCTTGCATTTTACCAGGAAAACTAGTATATAGAATTTCCCAAACACCCAGCATGTCCTTTTTTAAAAAGATTTGTTTATTTGCAAGAGTTACAGCAGAGGGAGAGAGGAAGACAAATCTTCCATCCACTGGTTCACTCCCCAGATGGCCTAATCAGCCGGTACTGGGCCAGGCTGAAGCCAGGAGCCAGGAGCTTCTTCCAGGTAGGTCTCTCTTGTGGGTGCAGGGGGCCATCTGCTGTTGACCATTGGCAGGGTGCTGGATCGGGAGTGGAGCAGTTAGGACACAAACTGGCACCCGTAAGTGCAAGCAGCACTTTTACCCACTATGCCACAACGCTGGCCCCAGCATACTTTTTTTTTTTTTTTAAGATTATTTTTATTCATGTGAAAGGCAGAGAAATGGTTTTTCCATCTGTTTTTCATTACCCAAGTGCCCACAACAGCTGGAGACTGGCCAGACCAAAGCCAGGAGCTGGGAGCTCAATCTGGATCTTCCACGAGGGACTTTCCAACTATTTGTGCCTCACTGTGGCCTCCCACAGTCTGAATTAGCAGGAAGCTGGGATCAAGCAGAGCTGGGACTTGAACTCAGGCTTTCCAGTAGGTGATGAGGATGCCCCAAGCGGTGTCTTCAGTGCTGTACCAAATGCTCCATTCCCCACTATATCATTTTACTCACTGCTTTTTTAAAAAATCTTTTCTCATTTTACTTTCTTATTTATTTGTTTATTATTTGAAAGGCAGAGTTAGAGAGAGAGAGAGAGAAGTCCTCCATACTCTGGTTTACTCTCCCAATTAGCCACAACAGCCGGAGCTGGAGCAGGCCAAAGAGTCAATGCCTAGGAGTCAATACACTGACTCCATTTCCTGCTCCTCCACTACTATCAGTGTTCTTCTGAAATCAAAACATGAGGGCAGGACTGTTTTTCCTTGTAGGAGTTCTGAAAATGTTGATTGAAAGCCTGTGTGAAAAAATAAAACAAAAAAAATTTTTTTTAAAAAAGGCTGTGTGAATAAGCAAGCTTTTCCATGACAGTTTTTCAGGAAGAGTTCAAGGAGGATCAGTGCAAATCAGATTCATTCTGCTCAGCAGGAGGAAGCCACTTTACTGCAGCTGAAGGGCATGGACAGGGGTGCACTTGGGGTTAGGTTGGGGGTATAGAGTTATCCTTGCTGGTTGCAGAATTGAGTGATTTACAACATGGCTTTTTTTTTTTTTTTTATCCTGTGTCTTAGCTCCGTCCAGGCTTACAGATCAGGCAGCACAGTAATCATTATATCCATTTGGCAAGTGAGGTGAACACGGGGAGGTTAATTAACTCACCAGCGAGGACAGGTCTAGTAAGTACTGTTTTGTCCACAAGGTTTAGCCTAAAATATATGTCCTTGCGGATTACCACTAAATGTGAAGGCTGGGGTTTTCCACCTTACTAGGTTCTAAGCCACTTGATTTTCTCAAGTGCAGGACTGGGGAACCCTTCTTCTACCAAGGGCCATTTGGATTTTTATAACATTACTCGTGGGCCATACAAAATTATTAACTTAAAAATTAGCCTGCTGTAGATTCACTGAATTTCTAGTCCCACCAACAGTTACTTTGGCAGGGTCAGACCAAGTGATTTTGTGGACCTTAAATGGCCCATGGGCCAGATGGTCACCAACTATACCCTAGTGCCATATGACGAATGCCATTCTAGAATGAGAATTGAAATGAGGTTTTCATGCCTAAAAGGAAAGGAAACCTGAGTCTGAGTCCTAGATAATGAACAGGAACTGTCAGTGAATTACAAGTTTGTTACCACAGTGCAGTTTAGTTCTGCCTTCTGCTAATTAATATGCACAGCTGCTGTGTTGAAGAGCTGTAACTGATTTATTAATAACTGCCTAGTGGAGAAGCTGGGGACCTCACACCCTGGGGAGCTTCTGGTTCTACCACTACTAGTGATAAATATATTAACAGAGAAAGTCCCTAAAATCTCAGTATATGTAACCCAAAAACGGCAAGTCCAGCACAGTTTATGGAAGAAGGTATATTTTACCTGTATTTGTGCTCTGAACATGCCACAGTGAGTGAGCTTGTAAATATGCTCTATTTAATTAATGTTTTGATTTTCTGCTCCAACTGCTGGTGAAAAAATATAACCATGAGATTGTTAAGGGCTAGTTAGGTAACAGGAAGCAAGGGTTAGAAACTAAATGTCTATGCTCTGAGGTTTTGTTTTGTTTTGTTTTGTTTTTAAAGATTTATTTATTTTGCTTGAAAGTCAGAGTTAAACAGAGAGAAGGGGGAGGGTATTCCATCTGCTGGTTCGCTCCCCAATTGGCCGCAACAGCCAGAGCTATGCCAATTCAAAGCCAGCAGCCAGGAGCCTCTTTTGGGTCTCCCACACGGGTTCAGGGACCCAAAGGCTTGGGCCATCCTCCACTGCTTTCCCAGGCCATAGCAGAGAGCTGGATAGGAAGTGGATCAGCCAGGTCTCAAACTGGGGCCCATATGGGATGCTGGCACTGCAGGCAGAGGCTTTACCCGCTATGCCACCGTGCCAGCCCTGAGGTTTTCTTAAGGTTTCTAAAGTATAGTGTTGCCTGATCCTAATTGATTTTTATATAAATTATTGAGGAGATATAGTACATAATTGAAAACTGAGTTTGCATATAACCCTAAAGACCTTTAGAAAATGTCAAAAGTCAGCAAATATTAATGGAACACTAACATGGGGGTAAGCATTAAGAGCTAGTAGCCAAAACTGGTAAATTCTTTCCATCAAAAAACTTAGGTTGTAGTGGAGGAAAAATAGACAATAAGGACATAAATAATATAATTTAAAAATTTGGCCGGCGCTGCGGCTCAATAGGCTAATCCTCCGCCTGCAGCGCCGGCACACTGGGTTCTAGTCCCAGTTGGGGTGCCGGATTCTGTCCCGGTTGCCCCTCTTCCAGGCCAGCTCTCTGCTGTGACCAGGGAGTACAGTGGAGGATGGCCCAAGTGCTTGGGCCCTACAACCCATGGGAGACCAGGAGAAGCACCTGGCTCCTGCCTTCGGATTAGCGCGGTGCACCGGCCGCAGCGTGCCGGCTGCGGCGGCCATTGGAGGGTGAACCAACGGCAAAGGAAGACCTTTCTCTCTGTCTCTCTCTCTCACTGTCCACTGCCTGTCAAAAAACAATTAATATATGCCATATAGAAAATATAACCAGGTAATCTGAGAGAGACTATCCCTGCTTTGTCAGTGTAGTAAAGCTTTTCTGAAAAGGAGACAGTTTCCTGTGAAATTGGGAAAACTCTTAAGGTTTGTGAGCTTTCTGTTCCAAAGTATTGTGTCAGCCCTCAGCTTTACAACATTATTTGTGCACATACAGGTATATACACCTGTCACTCTTTAATTCCTTTTACTTCTGCATGTTGTAGGCTAAGGCCCTAGAGAATGTACTGAATTGCTCTTCTGGCTCCCTCTCATAGATGATTCTTCATAAGCAAATTTGCATCTGAAGATCTGACACAGTAGAAATGGTTATAGAATCTGGTCCTCAGGTTCCTACCAAGCAGGTCAACAGAGGAATGGCAAGTAGGATTACAAGCTTTAGATTCTGCCTCGACAATTTTTCTTCTTAGGAAGCTGTACTGTTTCTCTCCTGTAGGCAGCTGCTAGGGCTGGAAGGACACTCTGACTCTTCTTTTCCATGGTTTGCTTTCTGGAGGAGGCTTCTTAGAGATTTGGGCTCAGCATCTTCAAGGATGCTATTTGGACCCAATTGTATTTCGATCTCTAGGTTTCAGCACCAATACAGGACCAGGAAGTGGAAGTGGAGGAGATGACAGCTCTTGGTACAGCAGAGGAATCTCATATCTCACCCTGCAGTGGGGGCTTATCCTCTGGAGCCCACCTGCAGCCTCATGACCCAGGGGCACACCACCACCCAACCACAATAGGCACTTGGTACTCATCTCCCGAACCGTGGCCTCAAATCATGCTTCCCTTATCTACTCAGGAGTCTCCTTCATCTGTCCATCTCCCACCTATTGGAATCCCTCTTGCCCTGCCATCTGTTTGTCTTCCCTAGTGATTTTTGTCTGTTCCTTCTTCAGTCATGTAGTTAGCAATTTTCTGTCAAGTCCATGTCATGGGAAATGCATTGCTGGGGACCGAAGAAATACAGTATACTCTCACTGCTTTCAAAGAGCTTGTTATCTTGTGGTAGGGAATTATTCATACATGTAAGAGGCCATCTCACAGGATACATATGAGTGACATCTGTCCTCAGGGATATGACCCCATCACATGTGAGCAATGTGGGTGTTGTAAAAGATGATCACTGGGTAAAAAGCAAGATCTCTGTGTGCTGCAGCAGGAAGGAGGTGCTTCATGGAGGAAGTAGCTGTGGGTGTTCAATGAAAAATGACAGAGGATTCTGAAGGAGCTAGAAAAGTGAAAAGTGTGCCATTTGCGAGGATATAAGCAAAAACTTCATATTGGGGTTTTCTTGAGCCCCTCCTAAGGTAGGCTCTGGAAGGGTTCTATTTGTGCAGGGCCTTTGAGGTTGAAGCCAGGAAGACGTTGGTGATCGGAGAGTGATATGTTAGTATGTAAGGAAGTTCACTCTGGTGAGCATTATGGATAGAAGAGGCTGTGGTAGTAGAAAGATGAGAGGTAGTTGCTGGCTGAATGGAAAAGTGTAGATGTGAAAAACACTATGATGGAAGGGTCCATAGGACTTGGGTTCCCAACAAAAGGAAGTGGGGTGGGTATTTGGCTTACCAGATAAAATGCCTCTTTCCAGCAACACAGTCCTTGGATTTGATCCCCAGCTCTGACTCCTGACTCCAGCTTCCCACTAACGCAGCCTCTTGGAGACCCCAGTGATGGCTTAAGTAATTGGTCTACATGTAAGACCTGAATTAAGTACCTGGTCCCTCCCAGCTTCAGCCTGGCCTAGCCCCAGCCCTTCTTTTCTCTCTCTCTCTCTCCCTCAAATAAATAAATAAATAAATAAATGGAGAGGAGGAAGAATGAAGAGTTTGGGTGTATGATAAAGTCATTTGACAGAATTTTGCAAATCAGTAAAGGAACAGAAAAAAATGAAATGTCTCATAGGCAACCAAAAGTGTGTGATAGGTGTGTCGTGTGGAGGGGAGAAGTGAGAACTATGAGAGAAGTGAGAAAGTCAGTGAGATCATTGACAGAAGGAAGCACCAGGGACTGGACTTCTAAGAGTGTCCATAGTGAGGACAGGAGCAGGAAGAAAGATGAGCTGTGAGGTGGAAAACAGGCTTGTGGTAGTTGCTGGGGAGGCCATGGGGAGAGAATGTGGTCAGAAGTGCAGTTTGCTTCAGAGAGGCTGAAGAGAATGAGCGCTGGGAGGAAGACTTTCTACTGAGCCCTCCAGGGAAAATTCACAGCACTCTTGGGATTATACCTTCTGGAAGAAGGAGAAGAGTCAGTGTGTGTGGAGCTCCCTGGGGTCTGTTGACTAAACTCAGTGGGAATATAGATCTTACCGCGGTGAGGGTGGGGCTTCTCCTGATCACAGCCTTCTTCCCTCTCTCAGTTCAGCTTGCTTCCCCAAGCAGGGAACTCAGGAGACCAAGCAGTGGCCACTGTGCTTTAGATGGTCAGGCCCCAGGCCTGCGTGGCTCTGTTTTCCCAAGTTCCTATGTTGTAGTCCAAGAATGGCTAGAGCTCACCCCCAGGGCCCTTCCCCTCTGAGACAGCACCTGTGGGTCTCCTGACTGCTTTCCCTGGAGCTGGGTTCCTACTTGTAGTTAGTGGACTCTGCTGCCCTGGACTTGTCCTATGGGATGGATCATCCTAGCTCCCTTTCCCCACCGTTTGGCCCACCAAGAGTTTGAACGCTCTGTATCTCTGATGCCTCTGCTCTTACACTGGGGATGTTCCCACGCAATAGAAGCTTGTCATCCCAGGAGACTGCAGTGTCTGAGGACCTGTCTGTGGACTCCAGTCAGGAGAACTGGAGAGGTCCAGCCCTCAGTCAGAGGGCCCCGCACCAGAACATGAAGCCAGAAAATCGCCATGACACGGCCTTGCTGTGTAATGGCTCTCTTTCCCAGTTGCCTGGAGTCTGCACTGTGTGCATTTTCTTTGCTGTATTCGTATTCGAACTTTTTATTATGAAGATTTCCAAATGTGGGTGAAGTAGCAGAGTGAATTCTGCATCCATTACTCAGTTTAGCATTCTCTTTACTTCATGATTGACAGGGTGTTTTTTTAAGTTCTGAGGAATAGGGAATCACTCAAGTTAGGATGAGTAAGGAGCTAGCTATGTGTTGTTGACTTAAAGGAATAGGAACCCAGAACAAACTAATGAACTAATGGACAGAGGTCTTCATGGAGATTAGGCCTTGACCTAAGGCAGCCTAAGAGCCTCACAGAAAAACCAAATGTTCCAGTGTGAATGAAGTACAACTGTTTACAAGTTTTCTGTCTCCTCTCACTGCTACCCATTTCTTCACTGAATCTTTTGTTAAATTACCATAGCTCTTCCTACTTATTTAGATTTTCTGATCCTTCATATTTGCTTGCTATGGGTCTTAATACCTTGAATTGGCTGCATGCATCATTTTAGGTTATACTCTGCCTCATAACTGACTTAATTTTAATTTTGCCTTACTTCCTATTCCAAACTTTATTAGAAAAGGCTTCTGGTTGATACAGCGATTGTATATCACCTGTTTAGGCAGTCTGTTGGCCCAGGCCACAGCAAAAATTAATGACTGCACTGTAGTTGAACTACACTTCCATCTATTTTCTGACTTTAAAGATTTATTTATTTATTTGAAAGTCAGAGTCCACGGAGAAAGAGATCCATCTGCTGGTTCACTGCCGGAATGGCCAAGGCTGGGCCAGGCCAAAGCCAGGAGTCAGGAGCTTCTTAACAATTCTCATACGTGCGTGCAGGGGCCGAAGAACTCGGCCCATCCTTCACTGCTTTCCTAGGCACATTAACAGGGAACTGGATTGGAAGTGGAACAGCCGGGACTGAACTGTCACCCATATGGGATGCAGGCGGCAGATCTACCTGATAAGCCACAATGCCAGCCCCCATCTTTAACATTCTATATACTAAGTGGCCGGTTGACTATAGCCCTG
Source organism: Oryctolagus cuniculus (assembly GCF_964237555.1). Lineage (NCBI taxonomy): Eukaryota > Metazoa > Chordata > Mammalia > Lagomorpha > Leporidae > Oryctolagus > Oryctolagus cuniculus. The sequence continues at coordinate 111,943,010 of NC_091441.1, read as the reverse complement.
GTTAAGATATGATTGAAAGGAAACAGCATGTTAGGAACCAATCCTGACCACAATATTTCTCCCTTCTCCCATATTTTGTATTCAAAACCAGAATTTAAGGTGAATGTTAAGTTATCTTTCTAGAGAACCAAGATCCCATATGTCGCTCCCCCATTCACAGAGGAACGACACTAAACCCTGCGCTGTTCTTTTTGTCTGCTCGGCCCTTCCCAGGTTTGCTGCTGGTCCTTCCCGGGTTGGCTGCCATCCCTCCACCTCCGTGGAGGGGCGGGCCCCCCTGCCACTTTCCCCACTTCTGCAGGGGAGCGGCACACTGCCAGCCGGCTCTCTCGGGGGCTGCTCAGATGTTCCTCAGGTGTTCCTCTTAGATGTTCCTGGTGCATGTTGTCTCTCTCCTCCTTTATAGTCCTCTTCCACCAATCCCAACTCTGCTACCCACACGCTGAGTACGCTGCTCTCCTGCAATCAGGAGCAGGATCAGCTCCTGCAGGTTACTGGTCGAACTGGAGGCAGCTGTGTAAAAGTTGTTTACTCCTCTCCCAGCGCCATATTGTGGGAGAGCAGATGCATAGAATAAGTCTTAATTCCAGTAACTTAGTCTAGTCCGAGTTGCTCCCCACACCATAAAGATATTTTAATTCATATTTCAAATTATTGCTGCCTTTCTTGTTATATGATAATAAATCCTTTTCTTGTCAGTCCAGTGCTCTGGGGACCAGTGGTATTCCCACTTTTGGACCTCCTCTTCTGCCCCCTTTAACATGGGTCCCCAGCATTTCTGATCCTATAGCATCTCTAAATTTCGTCACTGTCGTGTCATATAAGATCTCTTCTTTTTGTGCACTTTCCTATCCATATTCTCTTTACATAGACTTCCCATCAACTCACTCCCATCTTTATTCCTCTCACTTTTTCATATTTGGCTTAAGATATTTGCCACTCTTGTATCTTGCAACATGTTGTCTGTAAAGCAGGAAACCACACAGCATCATGGTTGGAAAGGAACTTAGAGATCCTTAGTTTACTAAGGAGACTTGGCATTACAGTGACTTCTTTAAGATCATCACATGCTTTTTTTTTTTTTTTTTTTTTTTTTTTTTTTTTTGACAGGCAGAGTGGACAGTGTGAGAGAGAGAAACAGAAAGGTCTTCCTTTTCCGTTGGTTCACCCCCCATTGGCCACTGCGGCCGGTGCACTGCGGCTGGCGCACTGAGCTGATCTGAAGCCAGGAGCCAGGTGCTTCTCCTGATCTCCCATGCAGGCGCAGGGCCCAAGGACTTGGGCCATCCTCCACTGCACTCCCAGGCCACAGCAGAGAGCTGGACTGGAAGAGGAGCAACTGGAACAGAATCCGGTGCCCCGACCAGGACTAGAACACAGGGTACCGGCGCCGCAGGTGGAGGTTTAGCCTAGTGAGCCACGGCGCCAGCCATGTCATGCTTTTCAGTCCTGGAGACTACTTTCCAGTTACCATTTTCACTTTTTAAGAAAGAGTTATTTCAAAGGCAGAGTTAGAAAACGTCAGATATCTTCCATCCGCTGGTTCACTCCCCCAAATGGCTACAATGGCCAAAGCTGGGCAAATCCAAAGCTGGGAGCCAGAGGCTTCTTCTGGGTTTCCCATGTGGGTATAGGGCCCAAAGTACTTGGGCTGTCCTCTACTGCTTTACCAGGTGCATTAGCACAGAGCTGGATTGGAAATGGAGCACCCTGGACTTGAACCAGCACCCATATGGGATGCTGGTGCCACAGGTAGCAGTTTTACCCACTAGGCCACAGTGCCATCCCCATCATTGTCACTTGACTGTGCTGGCTTAACCTTTGTCTCACTGTCATTTTTTCACCTTCCACTGTCTTCCTGACCGTCTTTCTTGTCATCCTGCTGGCCATCTTCTCTCCCCTTATTTTTCTGTACCTTAATTAAAAATTGAGACACTTCTATTTCCTGTCTTGTTCTCTGTACTATGTCATTCCTTAACCTTCGGGAAGCTTTTGTGACTTTTCTTCAGGTCCATGGGATCTTCATGATTCTTTCTGATCCCTCAACAGCACAAGAAATGAGTAAAAGTTGTTTTCTTCTTTCTTTTGGCAGCAGGTAGGAACGTGGAAGAGAGTTCAGAACTGACTCCAGAGCAGGACCTATCTAAAGGATTGGAGTCATCTGATAGGATGTCAGGGGGACTGTTTGGGGTAGTTCCTGGGGGATCAGAACCTGGAGCTGTCTGTGGAGATACTTTAGAGAAGCTAGAAGGGCAGCCTTCAAGTGAAGAAGGGAGCAGACTGCAAAGTGACTTCTTCAAAATAAGACACAAAGATAAGGAAAAATCCACAAAAGATACATGTGAGGATTATAAGGAAGCAGAGGAACATCAAGGAGGCCTGAAGGGACAGAAGTTCTACCAGTGTAATGAATGTGGCAAATTCTTTAGTTGGCGTTCCCACCTCATTGGCCACCAGAGAATCCACTCGGGAGAGAAACCCTATGCGTGTAGTGAGTGTGGGAAGACCTTCAGGCAGAGCTCTCAGCTCATTGTTCACCTCAGAACCCACACAGGGGAAAAACCCTATGAATGCCGGGAGTGCGGGAAGACCTATCGGCACAGCTCCCATCTCATTCAGCACCAGAGACTCCACAATGGGGAGAAACCTTATAAATGTAGTGAATGTGCAAAAGCCTTTAATCAGAGTTCCAAACTCTTGGATCATCAGAGGACCCATACCGGAGAGAAACCTTATGAATGCAAGGAGTGTGGAGCAGCTTTTGGTCGTGGTAAAAATCTTGTGCGACACCAAGTCCTTCACACTGGTAAGAAACCTTACAAGTGTAATGAGTGTGGGAAGGCTTTTTGTTCCAGCAGAAATCTTACTGACCATCAAAGAATCCACACCGGGGAGAAGCCTTATCAGTGTAATGAGTGTGGCAAGGCCTTCAGTCGGAGCAAATGTCTCATTCGTCACCAGAGCCTCCATGCTGGGGATCGACCATACACATGTAGTGAATGTGGCAAAGCCTTCAGTCAGATCTCTCAGCCTGTTGTCCATGAGTGAATGCATACTGGAGAAAAACCTTTTGAGGCTGGCGCCGCAGCTCACTAGGCTAATCCTCCTCCTTGCGGCACCTGCACACCAGGTTCTAGTCCCGGTCAGGGCGCCGGATTCTGTCCTGGTTGCCCCTCTTCCAGGCCAGCTCTCTGCTGTGGCCAGGGAGTGCAGTGGAGGATGGCCCAAGTACTTGGGCCCTGCACCCCATGGGAGACCAGGATAAATACCTGGCTCCTGCCATTGGATCAGCGCGATGCGCCAGCCACAGCGCGCCAGCCGTGGCGGCTATTGGAGGGTGAACCAACGGCAAAAGGAAGACCTTTCTCTCTCTCTCTCTCTCTCTCTCACTGTCCACTCTGCCTGTCAAAAAATAAAAAAAAAAATACCTTTTGAATGTGGCAAGTGTGGGAAGGCATTCAATCTGAGTAAATGCCTTATTCGGCACCAGAGACTTCACTCAGGTGAAAAGCCCTATAAATGCAGGGAGTGTGGAAAATCCTTCAATTAGAACTCTCACCTCATCATACACCAGAGAATTCACACTGGTGAGAAGCCCTATGAATGTAAGGAGTGTGGGAAGGTCTTCAGTTATAGCTCCAGCCTTATTGTACATCAGAGAACTCATACCGGGGAAAAGCCTTATAAGTGCAATGATTGTGGGAAAGCATTTAGTGACAACTCACAGTTTATTGTACACCAGAGAGTTCACACTGGAGAGAAACCCTATGAATGTATTGAGTGTGGGAAAGCCTTCAGTCAGCGTTCCACCTTTAATTATCACCAGCGAACTCACACTGGAGAGAAACTCTCAGGTCTGGCTCAGTCTCTTCTTAAGGTCTGGTTCTCTGCCAAGTACAAGGAACTTTATGATGTTTTTCTAGGAAGAAGGATGCTCACTGCCGTCTTCTCCTGGAAGTACTAATCAAAGCTTGGCCTTCCCTAGCTGCTTTCCACTGGGTCACTCACTTGGGAGCTGGGAGTATCATGGTGCAATCTTTCACTAGTATTGGGAAAGTAGGGACTACATGTTTCACTTGAAGATTTCCCTTTTCCTATATTTTAAAATGTTAACTATTTTTATATATCTCATTTAAAAATTTTCTTACTCATTTGAGAAAGAGCTCCTGTCTGCTCTTTTGCTTCCCATGTACCTGTAATAGCTGGCGTGGTTGGTGAAACAGTGTCCCATATGGGGACGCAGAGATCCAACTTCTTGAGCCATCTTTGCTACCTCCAGGGGTCAGTACTGCTAGGAAACTGGAAACGGGAACCAGAACTGGGACTGGAACCTAGGCACTCTCTTGTGGACTTGGATGTCCTAACCCATATTTTAATTTCCAGGCCTAACACCCACCTTCTGTCTCTTTCCAACTATGCATCCTGTAATCAGACTGTGCGCTTACCAGATACAGAGATATCTTCTCTATTCCATGGGATTACCTTCATTTCACTATTTACATAAAAGTATTCTGTAAGACCCTAATTCTTTCCTGCCTGTTTAATATGGTCCTCCACATCTACTTTTTTCAACCTATAACTCGTAGCTTCTCATCACTGTGTTCTCTCCCTGAAAACCTTTACTTCTGTTTCGTAATACATGTTCCTTCAGTTCCTTCAAGATCTATCTTATCACTTAGACTTTCTTCTTCAAATGTTTTTTTTTTTTTTTTTGACAGGTAGAGTTAGAGAGAGAGACAGAGAAAGGTCTTCCTTCCGTTGGTTCACTCTCCAAATGGCCACTTCGGCTGGCACTGTGCCCATCCAAAGCCAGGAGCCAGGTGCTTCTTCCTGGTCTCCCATGCGGGTGTAGGGGCCCAGGCACTTGGGCCATCCTCCACTGCCCTCCTGGGCCACAGCAGAGAGCTGGACTGGAAGAGGAGCAACCGGGACTAGAACCCAATGTCCATGTGGGATGCTGGCATTGCAGGAGGAGGATTAATTAACGAAGTGAGCCACAGGGCTGGCCCCTTCAAATGTTTCTTTATTCCCCTTAAGCTTCCATTAATTTGACCTGAATGGTTTAAATTATCTGGTGCTACAATGTTGCAACTATTATTGAATTGCCTTGTACACTGTTCTTAACATAATGTATATACTTTCATTGACTTCTTGATGTTGTGTATGTATCTCAGCATACAGGTAACAGTTTATATATACTAAATAATTTTTGAACCTCAACCCTTAAATGGAATCATTCTTAAAGTATGCACAATCTCCTCCCCCAATCAGAACATAAGCTTCTAAAGATGGCAGTGCATCTTATCATAAGACATCACATACAAATACGCCATTGTGTTCTACGTGTACTCCTGAAGTCTTTCTACAAGTACTGTCTTTAAAAAGCTAGTATGTGTGTGTGTGTGTGTGTGTACATGTATATGTACATCTCTCAGCTGGGGTGGGCAATTGTCCCAATGATAGAAGGGGCCTACAAAAAGTATGAAAAATGTGTATTTTGAAAAAACTCTGCATAGATTACCAATTTTCATTGCACCAAAATAAACTCAGATTAGTTACACAGCATGTGTGAGCAGGATCTAGTTTGAAGCACTAAGCCATATAAGATGTTAGTTCAAGAAGAAACTATCAAAGCAACATGAATCCTGCTAAAATGGAACAAGAACATCCAATTTATGGTGAAGCTTGGGTGGAAGAATGCTTTATGACAAGTTTGTGGTGGCAGTGCCTCAGAGAAATCAGACATTTACAAATGGGTAATTTGAAGAATGGAGATGATGTTTAAGAAGAAGCCCAACATGGCAGACCACCCAGATCAGTCTGCAAGGCAAAAAACTTGAGCATGTCTTAACTGACCAGGACTGATGACTAGTAGCAGAAACAAAAGGCAGATACTGGTGCAGCTTACACAGTTCTGACAGAAATTGAAGTGGAGCAGACCTTCTGCTGGATGGGTGCTAAAACTATTGCATTCAGATCAGCTGCAGACAAAATTAAAACTTTCAATGGAAAACAAATGGGATCAAGATCCTGAAGAGTTTCTTCTAAAAAATGTATCAGGAGATGAAACATGGCCTTACCAGTAGGATCCTGAAGACAAAGCATAATCAAAGGTTCCCAAGACGTGGAAGACATCCAGTGATAGCAAAAGTGCACTGGTTAAGAGCAGAGGTCATGGCAGCACCATTGGGGACATTCAAGGCATTCTTTCTATTGACTTCTGGAGGGCCAAAGAACATCATCTGCTCACTAGAGCGTTTTGATAAAGTTAGCCAAAGCTTTATGAAACCGTGATGGAACTCCCTCCTGCTCACTCCCCTTACCAAACAAGGGCAGTTTCCTGAGAGTTTCTATGGGAAATCATTAGACATCCATCTTACTGTCCTGACTTGGCTCCTTTGGCTTGTTTTTATTTCCTAATCTGGAAAAAAAATCCGAGTTCTTTAGTTATCACTTAGAAAAGCGTCGTGAACTGGATGGAGCTTATGTTGAGAAGTAAGGTTTATAGTCTTTAAACTCCATTTTTCACTAGCTTGTTGACATCCCCTCGTATATGGAAGAAAAGTTTCCTTAACCATGTAGAAAATAAGGAAGACAGGAACATGCCTGCATAATTGTTTATTTTAAACAGGTTCATCCACAGATCCTGAGAGCCTTCCAGCCCAAGCCCAACAAGAAGCGAGCTTGGAGCAGCCTGGCCTCACTGTAGGCCCCCAGCACCGCGCCATGCTTCATGCTGGCGGGAAACAGGTGGGTAAGAGTTCCATCTCCCTGCAGCCTGTGTGAGCCGCTTTGAGGCAGTCGCGGCCGTCTGCCTTCCATTCCCAGATCTTAGGAGGTGGCAGGGTAGGGGTCAAGGGCAGGCGCTGACTCCTAAAGTGAATTTTCCACCTCTACACCAGCACAGGCAACTGGGAGGTGCACGGACAAATGTCTCCAGTGCTTTGGAAAAGCGCTTCCATGGCGCGGACTGTGAGAAGCCGGCACCTGTTCTCCATTGAGGGACCGCAAGTCCATTTTCCGGTATCTGTGGTGGGAGGGAGGCGAGCGCCCTGCCCTCTCTGTCCGAAGCCCTCAGCAGCGCGCCTCAGCCTTTCCTTCCAAGGCCTGAAGGGCTGCCCTCTTCTCCGTCCGGCAACTTCGCCCCGACTGCTCGGCCCCTCGCCCCTCGCCCCTCGCCCCTCGCCCGCAGCGCCGAGCCCCGGGACCTTGAGCGTCACGTCGCACCGCTCGTCAGGAAGCCGCAGGTGCGACCGGCAGGTGCGCGGACACCGGACACCGAGAGGTGCCCCCGGGGTCCTCCGGCTTCTCGGCGACCGCCACCTCCCCGCCCTGACCGTGGCGCTGCGACGTACGGCAAGGAGCTAGGAGCGAGCGGGCTGGCGCGGCCATCGTAGCTGCAAACTAGCGAAAGCCCCGCTTCCTGGCTTACCTGCCGCCTTCATTCCGGGTAGACTGGTTTCCTGTGTGCTGCTGCTGTCTGCAGTCCTTGCGCAGCCCTGAGCGGCGTCCTCGGCGCCCAGGCTCACCGCCACGCCCCCCCCCCCCCAGCTCCCGGACGTGGCTCGTTGCTGTGGCGACCGTGTACACAGCTGGGCTGCCGCACCTGCTGACTGCGGGGTCGCGTGCGGGGTTAGGTGCCTGCGGTGGCGGCCGCGCGCCGGAGGGAGGAGTGGAAGGGACTAGGCTGGACGATGTCGCCCGGGCGGTGCCAACGGCCGGAGCTCGAAAACCGCTGCCTCCGGGGGTCCCCGACTTGGGTCGCTCGATTGCGAAGTCCTGCGCGGAAGCGCGCAGCACCGCGGGGCCTGTTTCAGCGTTGACTGCAGCTAGGGGTCCTCGGAGCTAGTAGTATCCCGGGTCCCACAGAGCTGCCGAGGCGTGGGCGGCGTGAGGCGGCGACCAGGAGTCTCAGGATTCTTCTGTACCCGTGGGCTTTCTCACTGGGTCACAGAGCCAGGCCCTTCGCCCTCCGGGTAAGAAAACCCTTACAGAAAGAAGACAGCATTGGGCACAGGGACCCTTGCCACCCGGGCTCCCTACAAAGGGTAAGAAAAAAGACAAACGCTGGTTTTGTGTGGATCGCAGTTTTGTGCTCAGCCCAAGGCTGGGTGCAGTTGGGCCCTGAGTTTTGGGTCCAGGTGCTTGGGGGTACTGTGGCTATGAGGGTTCCCCATGAGAGCCCCCGTCTGGGCAGGAGCTCTGAAGGACAGGAACCTGCCTGGTGCCTTTTCTCCCATCAGTCAGGGATGCTGAGTGGCAAATCTGTTCGTTCTCAAATGAGGAAGCCACGAGCCTCTCAGCTCGGGGGTGTCCTGACTCACTTTGCTGCACCAGAACCCCCCGAAGGTGGTGTCCAGAAGAGAGGGGGCATTTCCCAGGAGGCCACCAAAAGGGGAGATTTGATGAGGGGCTTCTGGCACCTGGAAACCCAACTCTTCTGCAGGGCTGTGGGCTCAGGACTGGAGACGGTATGGGAGGGAGTGGCATCCTGTGTCCCTGGGGCTCTCTCAGTAGTGACCAAAGATGGACACACATGGGGAGATTCAGCTGTCTTCTGACTTCCAGCCATGCCCTTTGTCACCACCAGCCACCATTTCTTAAGCACCTGCTTTGTGCTGGGCGCTGTTCTGGGCCTGGTGGGGGGATTCAAAAGAGAGAAAAGGCATAGTCCTTGCCCTCAAGTACCTTATAGTTTAATCTGGAAGCTGCAGCTCACTCAAATGAAGTAGCGTAAAACAATAACTAGCAGGATTTCAGTAAGTGCAGGTGTCACTGTTGAGCAGCTGCCAGGTAGCAGGCTCCTGGGAGGGTGTGGTTCACGCAGAAGGCTTTCTGCAGCTGGGTGTGGCTCCCAGCATGCTTGGAGCTGGGGCATGAGCATACCAGGGCTGTGGGCAGCGGAAAGGTGCTGCATGTGCATGTGCATGTTGGCCAGTTGTTGGCAGGGAAGGGTCAGGCCTGGGTCGGGGCTGTGCTCCACTCCTGCTGTGTTTGTTTAAGGTCTCAACACCTGTTCTCAAAGCACCCCTGCTTCTTCATGGTCCCTTTCAAAGGATACCCTGGATGACATCTGAACTTCCCAGGGCAGGAGGATGGGCCCCTGGGAGTGACAGGGGAAGTGTTTTTCAGAACTTTAAAAATAGAGCTTAAGTGTTTGCGTCAAAACTCGCTTCTCTCCTAACTCCCCAACAGCAAAGATCAAAGCGAACTTACAGGTGAGATGTTCTCCTTTTGAAATTTATGAAGAGACTATCTGTGGCTTTTTATCTCTCGAGTTCAAATTTGCAGACAAAAATATGGGGACTTAAAGTGGACAAGCCATTATCTTTGTTCACCCCAGATATCTTTCAGAATCATTGTTTTAAAGATTTATTTATTTTATTTGAAATTCAGAGTTACAGAGAGAGAAAGAGAGAGAGGTCTTCCATCCACTGGTCGCTCCCCAGTGGCCACAATGGCCAGAGCTGGGCCAGGCCCAAGCCAGGAAACAGGTGTTTCATACAGGTCTCCCACATGGGTGTAGGGACTCAAGGACTTGGGCCATCCTCCACTGCTTTCCCAAGCACATTAGCAGGGAGCTGGATTGGAAGTGGAGCAGCCAGGACTCGAAACAGCACCTAAATGGCATGCCGGCACTGCAGGTGGCAGCTTTACCTGCTATGCCACAGCACCAGCCCCAAGATTCATTTTCTAAAATACAAAGGTCTGAAACTGTTGGCTCCTGGCTTCAGATTGGTGCAGCTCCAGCCATTGTGGCCAATTGGGGAGTGAACCAGCAGATGGAAGACCTCTCTTTCTCTCTGCCTCTCCTCTCTCTGTAACTCTGACTTTCAGATAAATAATAAATAAATCTTTAAAAAAAATAAAATAAAACACAAATGTCTAATTGGCCACAGAGTGGCTAGGGGAAGACTTCCTAATAACATGAGAAATATAGGAAGTACATGCATACTCTAGGGAGATATAGTTGGAAGAGGAAACCAAGTGTAATAAGTTACATCTGGACATGTTGAAAGACATATTTTTAATATCTGAAGTAATTTTTGTGAGGTAACAATAACCCCTTTGTAGATAATTAACATGTAAAGTGTTACCATTCTTCAATGTATTTTTCTTACGATTTATTTATTTTATTTGAAAGAGAGAAAATCTGTCATCTGCTGGTTCACTCCTCAAATGGCCACAATGGTCAGGGTTGGGCTGACCTGAAGCCAAGAGCCAGGAGCTTCCTCCAGGTCCCCCAGTTGGGTGCAGGGGCCTTCCTCTGCTTTCCCAGGAGCATTAGCAGAGAGCTGGAATAGAAGTGGAGTAGCCAGGACTCAAACTGATGCCCATATAGGATGCCAACACTGCAGGCAGTGGCTTTACCTTCTACACTACAGCATCAGCCTGTAATGTATTTTTTTTTAAAGAACAATACTAACTACACAAAGGAAGAAATATCTGTAATATGTGATTATCTTTTCATTTATTTACACTAAAGGTGTTAAAATTACTTTAGAGTATATTAAGTATCTTTTCAGTTTATTTGCCAGAGTCCTCGGCAGTGGTGTCAGCAAGCAATTTTTTTCCAATTTGAAGCTGGAAATTGACAGCTCCTGATGCCTCGTTTCCCTAACCTTATACAAATGCTGCAGCAAATGCCTTTGGTGATTGTCATTTTCAAAAGTGTTTCCAGAAGTTTTCTTTAGCCTTACCTCTATCCTTTCTCCTTATTTTAGGGGAAAATGCATCATTTCTTGTTGAACTGATCTGATGCTGATGGGAGGTCAAAAAAGAAGTGCATAATATAGCAACTGTTGTGCCTGCACACCCCTTCTCCATCCACAATATGGAGCAGTAATTCCTAGTGGATTTTTAATATTTATATTTATAGTACCATGAATATAAATATTTTTTAAAAGTTTGACAGCCTAATTTTAGGACTGCTATGTGATGATATTCTTCAAATTATTAAGAAAAAGGAAAAAATATGAAACTTGTATTATTTCAGATAAAATAATACAAAGTTTATAAGTAAAATTAGAAATGTTCCATCTTGACCGGTGCTGTGGCTCACTAGGCTAATCCTCCACCTGCGGCGCTGGCACCCTGGGTTCTAGTCCTGGTTGGGGTGCCAGATTCTGTCCCGGTTGCTCCTCTTCCAGTCCAGCTCTCTGCTGCGGCCCAGGAAGGCAGTGGAGGATGGCCCAAGTGCTTGGGCCCTGCACCCACATGGGAGACCAGGAGGAAGCACCTGGCTCTTGGCTTCAGAACGGCGAGGCAAGCTGGCAGCAACACGCCGGTCATAGAGTCCACTTGGGGGGTGAACCAACGGAATGGAGACCTTTCTCTCTGTCTCTCTCTCTCTCTCACTGTCTAACTCTGCCTATCAAAAAAAAAAAAGTTTCATCTTAGGACAATTTAAAATTATTCTATTGATTTTTCCAGTCATTTTGAGTAATAAAGTTAGAGATTTTTATCTTATTTTTTAGTATTACTTAACCATATTTAATACAATCTTGATTACAGATGGTTTTTACTTAACTTTCCTTAGAAATCTTGGAATTTTCTCTCAATATATAATCCTTTGTCATCAATGTGTATAATGAAAAGTTGATTAAGTTTGGTTTTTTTTGTTTGGTTTGTTTTTTTTTTGTTTTTGTTTTTTTTTTTTTTTTTTTGACAGGCAGAGTGGACAGTGAGAGAGAGAGACAGAGAGAAAGGTCTTCCTTTGCCATTGGTTCACCCTCCAATGGCCGCTGAGGCCGGCACGCTGCGGCCGGCGCACCGCGCTGATCCGAAGGCAGGAGCTAGGTGCTTCTCCTGGTCTCCCATGGGGTGCAAGGCCCAAGCACTTGGGCCATCCTCCACTGCACTCCCTGGCCACAGCAGAGAGCTGGCCTGGAAGAGGGGCAACCGGGACAGAATCCGGCACCCTGACCGGGACTAGAACCCAGTGTGCTGGCGCCAAAAGGCGGAGGATTAGCCTACTGAGCCGCGGCGCCGGCTAAGTTGATTATTAAGTTTTAAGTCTCCCTTAAAGCAATAAAAGTTAGTGTCATTATCACCTCTGTTTATTTTTTAGGAAATGTATGCACACCGCAGCTCAATAAGCTAATCCTCCGCCTTGTGGCGCCGGCACACCAGGTTCTAGTCCCGGTCGGGGCGCCGGATTCTGTCCCAGTTTCCCCTCTTCCAGTCCAGCTCTCTGTTGTGGCCCGGAAAGGCAGTGGAGGATGGCCCAAGTGCTTGGGCCCTGCACCCCATGGGAGACCAGGAGAAGCACCTGGCTCCTGCCATCGGATCAGTGCGGTGCGCCGGCCGCGGCAGCCATTGGAGAGTGAACCAACGGCAAAAGGAAGATCTTTCTCTCTGTCTCTCTCTCTCACTGTCCACTCTGCCTGTCAAAAAAAAAAAAGGAAAAAAAGGAAATTTATGTCTTGAAAGATGTAGTAATAGAGAGAGAAAGACAGAGAGAAAGGTCTTCAACTGCTGGTTCACTCCCCAAATCCCTGCAACAGCCTGAGCCGGGCTGATCCAAAGCCAGGAGCCAGGAGCTTGAGCCCAAGTACTTGGGCCATCTTCTACTGATTTCCCAGGCCATTAGTAGGAAGCTGGATTGGAAGAGGAGCAGCCAGGATCCAAACTGGTGCCCATATGAGATGCTGGCACTGCAGGCAGAGGCTTAGCCCAATATGCTACAGTACCATACATTATCACCTCTGTTTAATAACCCTGTTTGTTTCTTCACATATGTCAGTGCTAGAAACAAAACTGACCATCTGATTAATATTGAATATTTTTACACAAGCATTCCTAAGAGGGAGTTCAGTGTAATTTGACCAGTGATACTAATATCCTAGAAAATATGATATTAATTATTTAGAGGGTTGTGCAATTCAATTTTTAAATTTTTATAAGTTATTTTTATTGGACAGGGTCTCATGAATCAGTCCTCCATTCAGTGCAGCAGTCACCTTTGTAGCATCCCTGTTGACCTAACTATTGACAGTGTTTGTCAACACACTACCTTGAGAAGGTCTTTTCCATCCTGACATCTAGAAAAGTCATTTACCCAAATCTGCCTCCCTGTCACTTGTATCTATACTCTTCCATCATAGTCCAGGAAACAACACTAGAAACTTATTTTAACATTTTACTGAGCTTGTACATGGTATTCATGATTGTATAGATGAGGGAAGGCACATGTATTTGTGGCTACCTGAAAGGAAATGATGAGGCTGTACTTAGGTTTTAGGAGAAGAGGGTAAGATAGGGGACTTTTTGCTTTTTCTTTCAATGGAGTGAGAAGAGAAGGAATAGTTGATTCTAGACTATACTAAATATACCGTCAGGGCATATGTTTCTGATTCAGTTGGTCTAAGTAGAAGAGGGGATTCTGTATCTAAAGCAAGCCATGTTAAAGAAGAAAAAATGAGTATGAATGTATTTTTTTAAGATTTTTTAATTTATTTTGAAAGACAGAGAGAGAGACAGAAAGAGAGGTCTTTGATCCTCTGGGTCATTCCCCCAAATGGCTGCAATGGCTGGGGCTGGGCTAGGCTAAAGCCAGGAAGCAGAAGCTTCTCTGGGTCTCCCACGTGGGTGCAGGGGCCCAAAGACTTGGGCCATCTTCCACTGCTTTCCCAGACCACAGCAGAGAGGAGCAGCCTGGACACAAAGCAGTGCCTGTATGGGATGCCAGCACTGCAGGTGGCAGCTTAACCTGCTGCACCACAGCGCCAGCCCCAAAATGAATGTATTCTATAGTGTTTTTGAAGAAGATAGAACCAGTGAGGCAAAACATAAGCGGGCCCATCTTAGATGCAGAACATTTCTAGAAACAACATCTAAGATGAGGCAAATAAAGGAAGTACTGTGGCTTGGTTATTTGTTCCCCTCAAACTGAAGAGTTTAGTCTGCAGAGTCTTACATTAATGATTCTAAGGGTAATAATTCAATCCAACGAAGTCTAGAAGTGGGGCATTCGGGTAGAGGTTAGGTTAGATTGTTAGGTGAGGCCCCGTGATTGAATCATGTGGCTGGACGAGAGATCACGTTTGTGCAGACAGACACACATGCTCCTTGCCTCTTGCCAGGTGATGCCCTGGGCTACCTTTGGAGTCTACCAGCAAGAAAATCACCAGAGGCTGAACCAATGGGCAGATCTCCAGAACCACAAGCCGAAATAAACTTTCCTTCTCCATAAAGTTAAGCTGCCTCAGGTATTTCCTTATAGTAATGCAAAGCTGACTAAGATAGGGAGCCTTCATAAAGAGTTTTGGTCTTACAGAGTCGCTGGTAACAAATGCCCTGCGGAGGGGCCAAGAGGAAGCCTGGCCCTCTGCAGGGCGGGAGGAAATGGTGCTCTTTCCGATCTCTTAATGAATGCCTGATCTTCTGATCTCAATGAATAACTCGTCGTTATTTCACAGTGGCTGCTGAAAATCTTGCCATTTTCTTCTCCTTAGCTAGAATGGATACTAGGAAAAAAGTTCATGCGTTTGTGCGTGTCAAACCCACTGATGACTTTGCTCATGAAATGATCACCTATGGAGATGACAACAAAGTAAGTGCCGTGTGTTTGCCTTCACCTGCCTGGGCCTCTCCCCATCCTACCTCAGTAGTGTGACCCTGTTTCTGAGCAGCTGCCTCAGGACCAAGACAGAACTGGTCAGAGTTCCAGTGGATTCTAGAATCTGTCAAGTCCAAACCACTCCCTCATGATGCTGTTATTTGGGAAGTTTTTGAGCCTCCCATCTTTGTCTTTTAATAATTTAATATCAGACACAAGAAAATGGACATTTTCCCACACTCAACACTTGCTGGTGATTAGGTCTGGCATTATGCAATCTTTGAGGGAATATAGTAAAAATGTCTTTTTTAAAAAAGATTTATTTGTTTATTTGAAAAGGAGGGAGGAGAGAGAGACAGAGACAGAGAGAGAAAATCTTCTGTCTTTTGATTCAAATGCTCACAACAGGCAGGCCTGGAGCAGCCCGAAGCCAGGAGCCTAGAATTCCATCTGGATCCCCCCTGTGAGTGGCAGGGACCCAAATACTTGAACCATCATCCGCTGCTTTTGCTGGCACATTAGCCAGGAGCTGGATCAGAAGTGGAGGAGCTGGGTCTTGAACCAGCACTCTGATGTGGTGTACAGGCATCCCAAGTATCAGCTTATCCCAGGGCACCATAGTCTCTGCCGCTAAGAATGTCTTGAGTTTGTTACTGTTAAATTTATCAAGGCAGTGTGAGAAACCGATCACAAGAACTGGAACGATTTATCTGGCCTGTGTCCTCAGAACCCTTCTGAAGCCTGTGCAGGCTTAGGTCAGCAGCCAAGTGTTGGGTGTTTTCATTCAGCAAACGTCTGTGGGCATACTACAGCCCGTGTTCTTGGTGTTAGTGTCGCACTGCATGGCCATGTCTTGGCTCCCAGATGACAGCAGCCAGTGCAAGATATCAGCAAGAGTCTGTTCACATCAGAAGTCTGCATCAAGAAGCTGGGGATTATACGGGAATTGACCTTACCCGATGGTGTCCTTGAACCAGCTGCAGCCACAGCTGCCCAGCTGCCAAGGAGTGTACACCTTAATATCTGCTGACCACAGCAAGCTGGACTGCCCCGCTTCACTATGATCCCTGTGAGTGAGTGTATCCAGAAAGGCCAGGGTGTTTTCTGTGGCTGTTCTTTTCCTTGTTACACTGGCCTACACCAGGTGTAGAAGTAGGAGCTCACTACAATGCAGAGCTGAGGGAGGCCTCACAGCAGGGAGCAGGGAAGCAGGGAGATGGGGCTGGCACCCAGGCCTGGCACCAAGCTCCCTGCTCGTTATGCCCTAATTCAGTACCTCCATGTACTTGCTGAATCTCACCTTGCTTAATCAGAACATTTTCCGGACCCTGTGACATAGATGGGGGAAGCATGACAGACAGCACCTTCTAAACTGTGCTGAAACTCGGGGGTGCTCCAGGCTCTAGACCTTTCCTCTACTGATGTCTTGTGGCCTCTGTGCACAAGCTCCCCTCTCCCATCCAAAAGCATTCGTGCCTATTATCAGTGCATATGAGGGAGTTCCTATGGATTCTCAAGTTCACTGCTATTTTCTCAAGGTCAATGATTTTTTTTTTTTGCACCAGTTTCCTGACAAATAACCTTCTCTACCTATTTTTTTTCCAGAGCATTGATATTCACTTTAAAAAGGACACAAGGAGAGGAATTGTCAATAACCAGCAGACAGATTGGTCATTCAAGCTGGATGGAGTCCTCCATGACGCATCCCAGGACTTGGTTTATGAGACAGTGGCACAAGATGTGGTTTCTCAGGCCCTTGATGGCTATAATGGTAATTTAATTAACTGTTGTCTTACCAGGAGCCCCTCCTGAAGCAAGAGGTACAATGGTTCTGTAGTGAATGAAATAAAAGGCTCACACATTTCCTAGCATTTGTATGCTTATTTTTCTGTCTGCATGTTCTTGTGGTGATAGACTTACTGTTTGAGTGGTGACACTGTCGGCATGGTTTGATCCCGTGTTCTGGGATCCTACCCTCCTAGGAAGATTAAAAGCCCCTGGCTTTTTTACATGTCATGGAGGTTCAACTATTATCTGTCTCAGATCCCTCAAATATTAGTTTTGAAGATATGCCTTTATGATGAATTTGACAGAGTTCAAACATTTTTCTCTAACTGCCTGCTAGGAGCTATTTCTGTCCTATAACATTATCAATGTACTGTTCATGTTCTGTTATAGGATTAATTACATTCCACCAAAAACTTGATTAGAATTTGATCTTCTTAAAAGCAGCTTTATTAGGGAATTTTACAACCTTGTTCATTTAAGATTGATTTAAAATATTAAAAGGATTAAAATCCTTGAAAAGAATACATCATAGGTTTTTGCAATGTTGATTTTTGCCATGTGGTGGTTGCTAATTAGAATGTTCCGGTTTTGCATATTTTAGGTTCTCTATGTAAGTCTGTTGAGTGTGGATGCTCAGACATTGCAGTTTTTCGTGCATGTTATCCATATGGTCCCACTGACCAAAGAAATTCTCATTGGTTTTCATGATGCCCTGAGAGAATGTGGCCCTGAGGAGGTGGAGACAGGAAGCAAGGCCCAGGGAGGTTGAGTGTCTTGGGCACTGGGTGCTGTAGAAGCACAAATGGGCTCTGAGTCAACTGATGTGACTCCTTCCTGCTCAGTTTGTTGTGATAAGAGACCCTGTTTCTGGCTCTAATTCAAATGCTGAATTAGGGCCCCTCTTTTCAAACCTGCCACCAATCCCTAGAACTAGAGCAAATGTGATTTCCACAGCCCTCTGTGGCCCCAGCTGGTCTGCTGTGTGAATGCCCAGAGGCAGCCTCTGGGATGGGGTCTAGCTCAGACTGGCCAAGCCATGAGGAAGAGCAGGTGGACCCCAGGGTGACTGCCTGGTGGGGGTGGAGACCTAAAGGACATGACAGGTGCACGTGAAATTTTGCCCAGGAAGGGCAGTGGGACCAGATCCTCGCCTGATCGTAGTGGCCCATTTCTGGACCAGGGGCCTTGTTTGATGCTCTGGGAATTTGCAGTCAGCAGAGAATTCTCAGCATTGGCAGGAAATGCCCTCCCTACTGTGTCTCTTCATGGAGATTTTTAAAGCTTTCATCTCTGTGGCTAAGTTGATGTCTCCTGTGGATAGACTTCATAAACATGGGCTGAAGCTCCTGTCTCCTTCCTCGTCTTTCTGGGAAGCATTCCAGTTCCTCTGTTCCCTGCGCTTCCGTGTTCTGGGAAGCCTCAAGACCAGAACATCTCTTGGTGAAAGGGGCAGTGGAATACTGTGTGACCCCAGATCCAGGACAGAAGTCTATGTCTTGGTTGTTAATGTCACAGTTCCCCTGTCTACCCACCACCTCCATAGGGGGATTCCTGGCGTGTTTGACTGATCCCATTGCCCACTTTCATCCCAAGGTCCTTGCTGACCTGAGACTTGCCAGGGGAGTGGGAGAATTGTCTTTGGAGTTATTTTTCTGAATGTCACCAAGAC
Source organism: Oryctolagus cuniculus (assembly GCF_964237555.1). NCBI lineage: Eukaryota > Metazoa > Chordata > Mammalia > Lagomorpha > Leporidae > Oryctolagus > Oryctolagus cuniculus. The sequence continues at coordinate 111,924,993 of NC_091441.1, read as the reverse complement.
ATGTTTTGAAATGTTTGCAGGTACCATCATTTGTTATGGGCAGACAGGAGCTGGCAAGACATACACCATGACGGGGGCAACTGAGAATTACAAGCACCGGGGGATCCTCCCTCGTGCCCTGCAGCAGGTAGAGATTGGGTCCTTGGGAGGGGTGCCACACAGGTCCCCTCTTTCTGCCAGATACTGCCCAGCCCCGGCCAGCTACTGAAGTCATGGGATCCAGCCCTCAGAGGAATGGCAACCAATGCTGGTATCAGATGGGATACACATGGCCAGAGGTGGGGTTTGAGGTATCTGGAAACCAGGTTTCAGACTCTGCTCCATACCCGCCCTGAGCTGAACCCTCATTTATGAAGAGCTCTGATGGCCCATGATCCTGTAATTAAGGATTCAAAGGTCCTAAGGATTCAAAGTTCCTAATCATGCTCCTGGTTTGTTTTTTTTTTTAAAAAAACAGTTTTTAAAGTTTTATTTACTTTTATTAAGAGAGACAGAGAGGAGAGAGAGAAACAGAGAGAAAATGAATATGAATGGATGATCTTTTGTTAGCTGGTTCTCTCCCCAAATGCCCGCAACAGCTGGTAGTGGGTCAGGCCAAAGCCAGGAGCCTATAACTCCATGCACATCTCTCACATGGTGGTAGGGACCCAAGTACTTGATCCATTGTCTGCTGCCTCCCAGGCTGCACAATAATAGGAATTTGGATTGGAAGTAGAGCCAGAACTTGACCCCAAGCAGTTCAATATGGGATGCAAGTATCCCAAGGGATGACTTCACAGCTATGCCAAATACCCCCCTCCCCAATGTTCCTGGCCTTAATGAGGGGAAGGTGAACCCCTGCAAAGCTTTCCTGCCAGCCTGCTCTGGTCTCTTTTACCACTACATCCCCTGAAAGAGCCAAGACAAGAAGCAGGATGGGACTTGACCTGTCAGGGCTGGGGTTCTGAAAGTATGACTAAAGACAGGCAGAGGTGGCCGGCGCCGCGGCTCACTAGGCTAATCCTCCGCCTAGCGGCGCCGGCACACCGGGTTCTAGTCCCGGTCGGGGCGCCGGATTCTGTCCCGGTTGCCCCTCTTCCAGGCCAGCCCTCTGCTGTGGCCAGGGAGTGCAGTGGAGGATGGCCCAGGTGCTTGGGCCCTGCACCCCATGGGAGACCAGGAAAAGCACCTGGCTCCTGGCTCCTGCCATCGGATCGGCGCGGTGCGCCGGCCGCAGCGCGCCGGCCGCGGCGGCCATTGGAGGGTGAACCAACGGCAAAGGAAGACCTTTCTCTCTGTCTCTCTCTCTCACTGTCCACTCTGCCTGTCAAAAAAAAAAAAAAAAAAAAAAGACAGGCAGAGGGGCCCTTCTTTGGGGCCCACTAGCTTACGGGGTTCTGGGAGGACCCTCTGGTTGGAGGTAGGAGATGAAAGATCTTTCTCGAAGGGCATGTTTAATTTTACGGTCCTGCCCTATAAGAAGTATACACACCCCTCCAGTCTGTTTGCTGTCCATGCTCTGGTTTTTGAAGCAATGCCCTTCATACCCCACTGCCAAAGTTTCATTCAGTAGCTCAACAGCTTAGATTTTAGTAGTATGCCTCAGTGTCATCCAACAGAAATATGATGCAAGTCAGGTATGCAATTTTGAGTTTTCCAGGAGCCATAGAAAAGTAAAATTGGTGAAAATTTTAACAATGTGTTTCATTTAACTCAACAAACCCAAAGTATCATTTCCACATACAACCAATATAAAAGTTATCTAGATACTTTAAATTCTTTTTCTCATACTAAGTTTTTGAAATTCAATGTGTGTTTTATACCTAGAGCGCATTTCAGTTTAGGCAGTGTTCGTCAGAAATATTGGGTCTGTATTTAGATTTCACAGAAGTTAGCATTGAGGAAAGATTTATGTACCCAAGTTGTTCCAGATATTCTTAGGAAGCTTACCAATAACTGAATTACTAGTTTGTAATTAAAGTTTAACTGAAGTTAAATGAAATTTAAGCTTCAGTTCATTGCCACTGGCAACTGCTCAGCAGTCATCTATGGCTGGTGTCTACCATTTTAGACAGCACAGGTCTGTACTGTCAGGGGAAAGTGGGACCTCAGGGATTATATTGCCTGGCTCCCCATTTGACAGATAAGAAAATTAAGGCCCAGCGAGGGGGAAAGACCAGTTCAAAGTCACTTATATGATAAATACTGGGGACGGGATAAGGAGTTGAGAAACACAGACTCTGGGTTTGCTTCTACCCCTACCAGCAGGGTGACCCTAGATGAATGGTCTCTGAAGCCTTCAAGTGGATATTGCCCTGCCCTGCTTCAGAGGGGATTAAACAGCAGACATGAAAGAGGCACGTATATGATGACATTCCATAAATTAAGAGATCTTTACATTCATCATGTCTCTACTACTTGGGACTTTACACGTGTTAGGCAGATTGTAAATCAAGCCTCCAAAAGCTATAAGATGAAAATAAATGTCACCTGCTGTGCTAATAATAACTGATGCTGTTGGCTGATCACCTAGTCTGCAAATGCCATTAGGGCAAGAGTTATCTCACACTTCCCAGTGCTCCCCCCCACCCCAGTACTAGCCAGCTTGGAGTGACTGCTGTGCAACCTTTCATCCAGGTTTTTAGGATGATCAAAGAACGCCCCACACATGCCATCACGGTGCGTGTTTCCTACCTGGAAATCTACAACGAGAACCTGTTTGATCTCCTGTCCACTCTGCCCTACGTTGGACCTTCCGTCACACCAATGACCATCGTGGAAAACCCACAAGGAGTCTTCGTTAAGGGCTTGTCAGTCCACCTCACCAGTCAGGAGGAGGACGCCTTCGTCCTCCTTTTTGAGGTGAGATGATCAAGTCTGTGGGACCCTTTCCTTCCTCTCCCTCCCTCCTGCCTTCTCAGCTTTCTACTTCCTTCGATGGTCCAGGTGAAAATGCCAATAGATGCTCATTTAGCACATTTAGATGGTACTGAAAAAAGCTATAGGACCAAAAAAGAATTTGCTCAATCTTTTTATTTTTTTACATAAGGCAGCAGTAACGTATAACGTATATTTCCTTCTATTCTTCTTTCCTATGCAATTTTTTCTGTCTGTTGGTTGAAGTTATTCTTTTGCTCCCATTTTCAGTGAACATTAAATCATGAGAACTTGTTGTAAAGAAAAAATAAGGATGAATGGCCTTGGAGCATAAAAGCTCTTACAAATCAATCAAGTGTGTGTTGTTCTTTTAAAAATCATACAGGCATGGCCAGCACCGCGGCTCACTAGGCTAATCCTCCACCTTGCGGCACCGGCACATCGGGTTCTAGTCCTGGTCAGGGCACCGGATTCTGTCCCGGTTGCCCCTCTTCCAGGCCAGCTCTCTGCTGTGGCCAGGGAGTGCAGTGGAGGATGGCCCAAGTGCTTGGGCCTTGCACCCCATGGGAGACCAGGAGAAGTACCTGGCTCCTGCCATTGGATCGGCGTGGTGCGCCGGCCACAGCACGCTGGCCGCAGCGGCCATTGGAGGGTGAACCAACGGTAAAGGAAGGCCTTTCTCTCTGTCTCTCTCTCTCACTGTCCACTCTGCCTGTCAAAAAATAAATAAATAAATCATACAGACTGGAACTCATATGTTACTGGTGGGAATGTAAAATGGTGCAGCCACTTAGGCAGTTTCCTAAAACATTAAGAGTAATTTTGTCGTAGGACCTAGCCATTCTCCTCCTAGGTTGCCCAAGAAACGTGAAGACATATGTGCATACAAAAACTTGAATGCCGATATTCAGAACAGCGTCATTCGGAATAGCCAAAGACTGGAAATGCCCCCAAATACCTGTCAGCTGATAAATGGATAGACAAAATGTGATCCATCCATACAATGAAAACTGTCAATAAAAGGGAATATGGTATATACATGCTGCAAGGTGGATAGCTTGAGAACATGCCAAGGGAAAGAATTCAGCCCTAGAAGAGCACATAGTATATGAGTCCATTCAAGTAGACTCTGAAAATAGATCATGGGCCGGGGGTACTTTCGGAGCTGATGCAGAAGTTCTAAAGCACGGACATGCTAATGGCTACACAGCTCTGCAAATCTATTAAAAATCATTGAACTAGGGCCAGCGCCGCGGCTCACTAGGCTAATCCTCCACCTTGTGGCGCCGGCACACCGGGTTCTAGTCCCGGTCGGGGCGCCGGATTCTGTCCCGGTTGCCCCTCTTCCAGGCCAGCTCTCTGCTGTGGCCAGGGAGTGCAGTGGAGGATGGCCCAGGTGCTTGGGCCCTGCACCCCATGGGAGACCAGGAAAAGCACCTGGCTCCTGGCTCCTGCCATCGGATCAGCGCGGTGCGCCAGCCGCAGCGCGCCGGCCTTGGCAGCCATTGGAGGGTGAACCAACGGCAAAGGAAGACCTTTCTCTCTGTCTCTCTCTCTCACTGTCCACTCTGCCTGTCAAAAAATAAAAAAAAAATTTTAAAAAATCATTGAACTATATATTTTAAACAGGGGTTTTATGGTGTTTGAATTATGCATCAATGAAACTTTATATTTTGAAGTTGAATATGAGAGGATGGAAGTACATGGGAAATGGAATTATAGTTTATGTTGGTGTAAAAAATCTTGAAAACCATTATAGCTTTTTCATAACGTGTGTATTCCATGAGCTTTTTTGAAGACCCCACATGGTTGTTTTCAGGATAATTTGTGCCTGATCCTTGTGTCTACAGGGAAGAGACACCGTGTGCGTGGCAAGGACTCATCTGCTGCCTCCCAAGCACATCAGCAGAAAGCTGAACAAGCAGCAGAACAGGACTCAATCCTGAACACTCCGATAGGGGATGATGGTGGCCCAAGCAGCAGTTTAACCCACTGTGCCACGTGCCTGCCTCTGCTGTGCTTCTTGGGAAATTTTTGCACCCACCCTTTCTCCAATATTACCTTCTCCTATCATTCTTCTTCTAAACTCTTTTTTTTTTTTTAAGATTTTATTTGTTTGAAAGGCAGAGTTACAAAGAGGCAGAGGCAGAAAGAGATATCTTCCATCCTTTGGTTCACTTCCCAAATGGGTACAATGGCTGCAGCTGGCCTGATCCAAAGCCAGAAGCCAGGAACTTCCTCCAGGTCTCCCATGCGAGTACAGGGACCCAAGCACTCAGGCCATCCTCTACTGCTTTCCCAGGCTGTAGGAGAGAGCTGCACCATAGCACCAGCCCCATGCTTCTGAACTCTTAATACCTGACCTCTCATCTATTCCCAGTTTATCTTACACTCTTTTCCATTTTTCCCATGATGTATTTTTATGAGTTATTTTTAATACCTTTTTGTGACCCTGTTTGAATTCACTAATTCTTGGTGTGTTTTTTTTTTTTGAAGACTTATTTATTTTATTTTGAAAAGCAGAGTTACAGAGAGGAAGAGGCAGAGAGAGAGGGAAGGAGGTCTTCCATCCACTGGTTCACTCTCCAGATGGCTACAACGGCCAGAGCCATGCCAATCTGAAGCTAGGAATCAGGAGATTCTTCTGGGTCTCCCATGCGGGTACATGGACTCAAACACTTGGGCCATCACTACTGTTTTCCCAAGCCACAGCAGAGAGCTGGGTCAGAAGTGGAGCATCTTGGATTCGAACTGGCACCCACATGGGATGCTGGCACTGCAGGCAGTGGCTTTACCCGCTATATCACAGCACCGGCTCCTAATTCCATCTTTGTGTGTCTTTGCTACAAGTCATGTCTACTGAGTTCATCATTATGGTAGTTTTTTAATTTCTAGAAGTTCTATTTAGTTCTTTAAAAAAAAAAAGATTTATTTATTTATTTATTTGTAAAGCAAAGTTACAGGGCTGGCCCTGTGTTGTAGCAGGTAAAGCCACTGCCTGCAGTGCCAGCACCCCATATGGGCGCCATTTCAAGTCCTGGCTGCACTACTTCCGATACAGCTCTCTGCTATGGCCTGAGAAAGCAGTAGAAGGTGGCCCAAGTCCTTGGTCCCCTACACCTGTGTAGGAGATGTCGCTCCCCGTCTTCATGGAGGAATGACACAGGACCCTGCGTTGTTCTTTCGTCTGCTCGGCCCTCCCCGGGTTTGCTGCTGGTTCTTCCCGGGTTGGCTACCGTCCCTTCCACGGAGGTGGAAGGGAGGTTCCCCCTGCCACATTCCCCACTTCCGCAGGGGAGTGGCACACCGCCGGCCGGCTCTCTCGGGGGCTGCACAGGTGTTCCTTCAGATAGATGTTCCCCTTAGATGTTCCTGGTGCATGTTGTCTCTCTCCTCCTTTATAGTCCTCCTCCGCCAATCCCAACTCTGCTACCCACACGCCGAGTACGCTGCTCTCCTCCAATCAGGAGCAGCTCCTGCAGCTTGTCAAGTTGGTGAGAGGCAGCTGGGTAGAAGCTGTTGCCTCCTCTCCCAGCGCCATATTGTGGGAGAGCAGATGCATAAAATAAGTCTTAATTCCAGTAACTTAGTCTAGTCCGAGTTGCTCCCCACAGGAGACCCGGAAGAAACTTCTGGCTCCTACTTCGGATCGGCGCAGCTCTGGCTATTGCAGCCAATTGGGGAATGAACCAGCGGATTGAAGACCTCTCTCTCTCTCTCTCTCTCTCTCTGCCTCTCCTTCTATCTCTGTGTAACTCTGACTTTGAAATAAATAAATGGCTTTTAAAAAAAAAAAAAAAAGAAAGAAAGGCAAAGTTACAGAGATTGAAGGAGACAGAGAAAGAGGTCTTTGATCCACTGGTTTACTCCACAAATGGCTGCAATGGCCTGACCCAGACCCAGGAGCCAGGAATTCCATCTGGGTCTCCCATGTAGGTGGCAGGTGTCCAAACACTTGGACCATTGTCCACTGCCTTTCCAGGCGCATTAGCAAGAAGCTGGATCAGAAGTGGGTCAGCACTCTTACGAGATGCTGGTGCAGGCAGTGGCTTAACCCACTGTACAAAAGTGCTACGTTTTGTGATTTTCTGTTAAATAATTTGAAGTTTCTTATTTTTAAAAACATGTTAAGTATAGTTATAGAGTCTTTGGTACTTCTAGTGACCAAAGTGTCTAGGAGTTTCAGTCCATCTACTTTCTCAATTCCTTATTGGCTTCTGTGCCTATTTATATTTGACTGTGTTCTGGTCATTGCCATTGAAAAATGGAGGGGATTCCTGAAGGCCTTTGAAGAATGTGCTTTTACTCTAACCAGAACATTTGGGAAGATATCAATCAGGTACCACCTTAATTCAAAACCATAGCTTTCCAGGCTGTGCCACAGCTTCTCTGGGGATGGTTTTGCTTTCCTTTGCTTTCCTGTTTCTGTCCTGTCCAGTGCTGAAGCAGCCTTCTCTGTAATCCTCTAGGGTTGAGGTTGAGGGTAGGTTTAGTTTCAGTGGTGCCACATCCAGTGGGTGCAGTCTTTGGGGTCGTAGCTTCATGTGTGTGTTTGGGTGGAGAAGAATCTCCTCTTCCATTGCTCACCTTGGGCCCTCCCGGAACTTTGACTGCTATTTCCCTTCTCCGTGAAGCTGTTGTTAAAACCCCAGTTTTGCCAGCGCCATGGCTCACTAGGCTAATCCTGCGCCTTGCGGCACCGGCACATCGGGTTCTAGTCCTGGTCAGGGCACCGGATTCTGTCCCGGTTGCCCCTCTTCCAGGCCAGCTCTCTGCTGTGGCCAGGGAGTGCAGTGGAGGATGGCCCAAGTGCTTGGGCCCTGCACCCCATGGGAGACCAGGAGAAGTACCTGGCTCCTGCCATCGGATCAGCGCGGTGCGCCGGCCGCAACACGCTGGCCGCAGCGGCCATTGGAGGGTGAACCAACGGCAAAGGAAGACCTTTCTCTCTGTCTCTCTCTCTCTCACTGTCCACTCTGCCTATCAAAAAAAAAAACAAAAAAAACAAAAAAAAAAAAAAACAAAAAAAAACAGTTTTCTGGGTGAAGAAGTGCCCTCAGACGAGGCAGTCTTAGTGCGCTGGGCCTGTTGTTACTTCTCTGGGTGCAGGACTCTGTCAGCATTGAGCTGGGAATTTTCTACCATCTTTTCCATTTTTCAGCATTATAAGGTGATCTTAAGGGTATTCTATGAAGTACTTTTATGTTTCTTTCAACAGGAGGATTTTTTCACATAATCCAGTCTATTGGAAAGACTCTGTCACTGGGCATAGAATGGAGCTTGAAGGTCATTTTTTCTCACGATGCCAAGGGCGGCATCTCACTGCCTTCAGCTTCCATCATGGTCATTGAGAAGGCAGCTCTCCATCTGCCTCCCTGATCTCCTTTCTTACTGGCCGCATCTAGGTCTTTTCTGCACCTCTGGCACTGTGTGGTTTCTCTTTATGCATGTACCAAGCATATGGTTTAAAATTATCTTTCTTGTGATTTATTATATTTTGTGGATCTGTGAGTTCATGTTTTTCATTTGAACTGGGACTAATCACAGCCATATTTTTCTGAGCATTCTGTTTTTTTAATCTCAGTTATCTCCTTCTGGAATTCCGAACAAGTGTCCTTCTGTCTTCTCCCCCTGCCCTCTACGTCTCTCAACCCTCTTTTATGTTCCCCATCCTTTTACCTGCCCATGCTCTGTGCTTGCTAATCTCATAGATGGACTTTCTAGTCTCTTAATCCTCTCTTCAGCAGATTAGTATCTACTCTTCTCTTTAAACTCAAGCATTATATTTTTTTCATTTTTAAAAGTTCTATTTTGTTCTTCAATCCTACTAGTTACTTTTGAAAGAACCTTATTATTAATTTCTCATGTTTTCAATTTCATTCCTTTAAACACATCAGACATATTACTTGATATTCTTTTTTCCCCAGAAACCTTTTATTTAAGGAACACAAACTTCATGCATTTCATAAATACAACTTTAGGAATATAGTGATTCTTCCCACTGTACCCACCCTCCCACCCACACTCTCATCCCTTGATATTCTTTCTCTAATAATCCCACTATCTTAGATTTTGCAGGTCAGCCCTGCAGGTATTCTTGCCATGGACTCTTGTGTAGGGTACCTTGTTTCCATGAGCCTTCTGTGACTTGATCACATGCTGTACTTCCTTAGAGTTGTATCAGTAGCTGTCCTTTTTTTTTTTTTTTTTTTTTTAAGATTTATTTGAGAGGCAGAGTTACAGATAGACAAAGGGAAAGACAGAGAGACCTTACATCCGCTGGTTTACTCTTCAAATGGCCACAATGGTGGGAGCTGGGCTGATCCAAAGCCAGGAGCCAGGAGCTTCTTCCAGGTCTCCTACACAGTGCAGGGGCCCAAGGACTTGGGCCATCTTCTACTGCTTTCCCAGGCCATTAGGAGAGAGCTGGACCAAAAGAGGAGCAGCTGGGACTTGAACTGGCACCCATAAGGGATGCTGGCGCCACAGTCAGAAGCTTAATCTATGCCACAATGTGGGCTCCGTCAGCAGCAAATGTTCTTTAAGCCTAGGAAACATTATTAGCTAACCCAGGGCCCCTTCAAATGAAATGTTTAATATTGTCAGAACTTATAAGTAGCACATACTTGTGCCCCAAACTCATGTTGGGTTGAGGTTGTGATTGTGAATTTTTGGACACATTTTTCATACCCCTTCTGTCCAGACAGAAGACCAGTGCAGAAATAGCTTTCTTGTGCTCCATTTTCTGCATCAGACTTTGTTCTTTTCCTCCTTTGCCAAAGGGGTTAGGGATAGCCTGCACATGTGGCTTATTAGACACCTCCCTTGGTAGAACCCAAGTTTTCTCTTCCTTTGCTTGCACGGTTGGATTACCATGTCTTGAAGTCTTCCATACACACACCCAGAAATATCTGAATCAGAACTAAGAGCCTTCGCACAGCCTCACAGCAGAAGTGGTTGCATCTGTACTGTAATGCTTGACCCCTATACCCAGTCCCCCATGGGGCAGCACAGGGAGGGTGGGGATCTGTGTTATTGGAGAGAAACTTCAAAGTTATGAATCTCAGAGTTTATGTAATAGCTGCCACATCTACCCCTCTTTCCCTCTGTGGGAGGAAAGAAAATTATTAAGGTGTTGGGGGGAAGAGAGGGAAGGAAAGAGAATGAGGGAAACCAGGCTTTGATTTGGGAGGGTTTGCACATTCTCTGTTGGGAAATCAGGGAAGTCTCCACCCTGGAATGTAAAGTTTCCAGGCTCCAAGGGAGAAAGAGATTTTATCACCCTTTAATTGGGAGCAGATGGCTTGGGCGAGCAGGGAGTCTGCACCTGGACAGATTTGGGCTTGGAGACCAGTGGCCCCCCATCAGCCCTGCTTAGAATATGGAGAGCAAATGGCCTGAGGGGGCTTGGTGGAAGACATTCTATGGGGGGTGACAGGGAGAGCCTTGGTTCTGGCTGACAGTCCCTGGATTCCTGCTTCCACTTTGCTTCTGGCCCCTGTGTGCTCTTCTGTACTTTTTTCGCAGTCTCAGACATTCATTCAAAAGGAAGCTTTAAATATTCTGCCCATTAGCTGTAGGTGTTTTTGCAGTAGCAGGTGTCAGGAGAGAAGAGACAGAGTATGAAGTGACAGCCAGACCAGGTTTCTTCAGAAGAAAAAATGAAGCCTGCGAGGGGCTCAGCCCAGGTGAATACTCAGCCAAGAGTTGCCAGCAAACACACAGCAGAGAGCCCCCTTCCCATACAGACTAGCGGTTTATATGGCACAAAGTGGCAGGAAGGGGCTTGGGGTCTGAGCTAAAGCTGGGCTGCTCCGGTAGAGGGAGAGCTAGGACTTGTAAAGGTCCTGCGAGATTACAGTGTGAGCTGGGAGGCATTTGGGCCAAGGCTGAGGCTGGACTGGGACTGAGCTTCTGAGTTGGGGGAGAGAGCTTGGGAAGAGTGGGTGTAGAGGAAATAAGGCTGCAAGCAGAGACAAAGGAAGGAAAGCGGACCCTCCAGCACTAACTTGGAAAGCGGCTGCTCCCAAATATCTGGTGAAGCAGCTGTGCCCGGTTATCTTATCTAGGGAGGAAAGATGTCGTAAGCTCTGCTTTCTGTAGCTCTAGACATAAAATCTGTCCTGTAAACCTGCCCCAGGTATCTCTTTTACAAACATAGCAGACCCGCCGACCATTAGAAGTGTGGTCCCAAGTCACGCAGGCTACAATTTAAACTCACCAGTGCTGTGAACAGTTCAGGTATGATGCTGACGAACTTATAAATATGGTAAGAAACCTAGGCTCAGGGCTCAGTTCTCAGGGAATGATTCCCACTGAGCCTGCTGGAGTTCGTAAACTGCTTTATATCCTTTGCTGTCTGATGCTTATTTGAACAAAGGGAATTTTCCCACTCCAGGTTTCTGTAACATGGGGAGAGCTCAGGTTGCTGGTTGGACTCTTCAGATAGGTGTGTGTCCAGCAGTACAGACTAGGCAGGGCTGGTCAAGGCAGGGCAGCAGTGGGGGCCTGGCTGCTATGTAGGTGAGAGGTCAACGTGGAGCTAAAGCTTTCTGTTGATGCTCCATCAGCAGGGTTTCTAAATACTTAGTCCGTTGTACTGGTGTTGCTGAAAATGGAAGCCTGCTTCATGTTCTGGGCTGAGATGCAGTACAAAAGGTGAAGCATTTGGAGCCTGGGCTCTGGGGCTCAAGTCCAGGCTTCTTTAAATCTATGAAGCTTTAGTTTTAAGCAAATAATTTATCTTTCCTGGGGCCAGCGCTGTGGCGCAGTGGGTTAATGCCCTGGCCTGAAGTGCCAGCATCCCATGTGGGTGCCAGTTCTAGTCCCGGCTGCTCCTCTTCCAATCCAGCTCTCTGCTAAGGCCTGGGATAGCAGTGGAAGATGGCCCAAATCCTTGGGCCCTTGCATCCACATGGGATACCTGGAAGAAGCTCCTGACTACTGGCTTCAGATCGGTGCAGCTCCGGCCATTGCGGCTATTTGGGGAGTGAACCAGCAGATGGGAGACCTCTCTCTCTGTCTCTACCTCTCTCTGTAGCTCTGTCTTTCAAATAAGCAAAATAAATATTTTTTAAAAATTAAAAAAATAATTTATCTTTCCTAGTCCCAGTTTGCTCATCTGTAAAAGTAGAGACACTAATGGTCCCTATGCCAAAAGGTTGTTCTGCAAATGAGATAGGATCAGGCATTTTGAGCCCCGGGCCTTGCACAGGATATGTGCTCTGTGGATGCTGTTCAGAAGCATGACCAGTATTGCTTGAGGACTCATTGATGAGAATTGAACCAGGCACTTAGCAGCAATGATTCCTCCAACCTGAGGCATTCCTGTCCCATATCCTTGCTGAGCTCTGATGGTGAGAGGACTAACCTAAGGTCTAAGGGAGCTCTGTGGAGGGCTGATGCCCTTGGCACAGCAGGTTAAACTGCTCTTTACATGGCCGGAGTCCCATATGGGTGCTGGTTTGAGTCCCAGCAGCTCCACTTCTGATCCAGGTCCCTGCTAATGCATCTGGGAAAGTGGAAGATAGCCAGAGTACTTGGGCACCCGCCACCTACAGGTGAGACCTGGATGAAACTCCTGGCCGTTACACCCATCTGGGGAGTGAACCAGTAGATGGAAGATCTGTCTGTCTGTCTGTCTGTCTGTCTCTCTCTCTCTCTTTCCCTCTCTCTCTGTAACTCTACCTTTCAAATAAACAAATAAAGAATCTGTAATGACAGTGGCCCAGTGTGGGCCATGGTCAGGGAGTGGCAGGCACACCATGGATGTGGGCCAGGGTGCAGTCAACACAGGACTCTGCTCGAAGAAAGGGCACTTCCTCTGGCCTGCAGAGGTTGCTAGGTAAGAGACAAAGGCAAAGGCAGAAGGTACTTCTGAAAGAGGAGACTGGAAAACACAGGAGCAGTAACCCCTGATGCACTCAGTAAGTGGTGCTGGATTTGTGGAAGCCGTGGAGGGGAAGAAGCTGTCGAGATGGAACCATGGGGCCGACCAGCCTTGCTTCCCAGGCCCGGGCTCCACTCCTCAGCAGGTGCTCCCCTCTCTCCAGGAGCCGTGACATCCTCAGCTTCTCTCAGGGGACTTCAAGGAGACAGATGTCCATCCTACCAGGACTTCTTCTCCAAGGACAGCCATTTCCACCATACTCCCTTTTAAGTGTATGCTGCTTGGAGGGCAGGGTCTTACTGTCCCTTTAAAAATACAAATTTCTTACTTTTTCCACATTTTTTAAAGTGATACATACAAGTGCACTTCAAAAGTTTGTAGGAAAATGGAATTAAAAGATAAGTTCATTTTGGTGCAAAAAAGTTTTAACCCATGCATTTTTTCATAATACACGTTTTCATCAACTTTTTGAAGACCCCTTGTATGCAAGAATTTAAAATTTTTGCACCAGAATAAATGTATCTTTTAATTCTACTTTCTATTAATTTTATGAAGCACCTCATATTCACTGTAAAAAAAAGTCTAAAAAACCAAACAGTATTAAAAAGAAACACATATCCACCAATCCAGAAATGACTGTCATTGATATCCATATAGCAGTATTCTGCTGTATCCTGTATGGTTGCTTTTACCTTCCTAAAATCACAGTACAACGTGATTCTGGACTCTGCCTTTCTCTGTCATTTAGAACTATCTGTCAGTATTCTCCTGGCTGCCTGATATTCCATTGTACACATGGATCATTCTCTGATGTTGGTGTGCAGGTTGATTCCCATGCACTATTCCTGAACAATTCTAAGGATCTTGAGCCTTATTGGCACCTTGCTTTTCCAAAAGCTGTGCCAGTTCACTCCTCTTCTCTAGCAGGTGGAAGCAGCAATCCAGACTCCCATGCGTCTCCCTTTCCAGTGGTTTGTAATGGAGGAGAGCCTGGAAGGCCCAGGTGCTGGCAGCGATACGAGATTCTCTTGTCATTTTGATTTTTCCAACTGTTGTCCACGTTTCCCTTCTTCTTCAGGGAGAGACCAACAGGATCGTAGCCTCACACACGATGAACAAAAACTCGTCCAGGTCACACTGCATCTTCACCATCTACGTGGAGGTAGGCACGCACCCTCTGATGAGACTGGAGCCCGGGCCATCAGAAAGCCTAACTTCTGCTTGGGGTGTTTCGTAGGCTCACTCTCGGACCTTATCAGACGAAAAGTATATCACTTCCAAAATTAACCTGGTGGATCTGGCAGGTTCCGAGAGGCTGGGCAGGTCTGGGGTAAGTGAGGGGCGCCGGAGATCCCTTCTCAGCGAGCCCTGAGACAGTTTCCCACCTAGTAACCGTAGTGCCTGGGCACAGGGGCCGTCCCTCTTTGGGTGTCTGTGGGCAAGGTCAAGTGGAGCCCGTAGAGTAGCTGGAGGGCCAGAATTAGCAGAAGCAGGCCCTGCCTCACTGGGTTTTTATAGGCAGTGAGTGAGATGATGCCCCCTAAATTCTCAGTGAGCTGCCTGGCTAGTGTGGGAGCATGAGCAGTGCGTTTCAAAGAGCAATTCGCATGCAAGCACGGGTAGTCTCAGGAGTGTTGAGATGAGCCCTGGTGTCAGGAAAGAAGAGAGTAAGAAGCCACAGCCAGACCAGGCTTCTTGAGGAAAGTAAAGCCTGGGAGGGCTTCACTGCCGGGTGCAGGCACGGCAGAGAGCGAGCCCCCCCCCCCCTTACAAACCACTGGTTTGTGTAGCGCAAAGTGGCGAGCAGGGGCTTGGGGGTCTGAGCTAAAGCTGGGCTGCCAAGATAGAGGGATAGTTTGGGCTGGTTTTTTGGGTTTTTGTTGTTGTTGTTGTTAAGATTTATTTATCTATTTGAAAGGCAGAGCTACAGAGAGGCAGAAGCAGAGAGATCTTGCATACCCTGGATCACTCCCCAAATGGCCACAACAGCCGGAGCTGGGCCCATCCAAAACCAGGACCCAAGAGCTTTTTCTGGGTCTCCCACATGGGTGCAGGGGCCAGAGCTGAGCTGATCCAAAGCCGGGAGCCTCTTCTGGGTCTCCTGCATGGGTGCCATCTTCTACTGCTTTCACAGGCCACAGCAGAGAGCTGGATCAGAAGTGGAACAGCCGGGTCTCAAACCAGCACCCATATGGGATGCCAGCACTGCAGGTGGCAGCTTTACCTGCTATGCCGCGGAACCAGCCCCAGGGCTTGGGCTCATTCTAAAGGTCTTGCAAGATCACAGTGTGAGCTGGGAGGGGTTTGGGCTAAGGCTGAAGCTGGACTCTGGGACTGAGCTGCTGAGATGGGAGGGAGAGAGCTTGGGAGGAGTAGGGAGAGCTCAGGCTGATGGCAGCCCGAGCATGAGGGCAGTTTGGAGTGAGCGAAGCTGGCCTTTGGTTTCCAGTCGGATGGCCGCGTTCTGAAGGAAGCCACCTACATCAACAAGTCCCTGTCGTTCCTGGAGCAGGCCATCATCGCCCTGGGTGACCAGAGGCGAGACCACATCCCCTTCCGGCAATGCAAGCTCACCCACGCCCTGAAGGACTCTCTAGGTGAGAGCGTGGCTGGGGCCCAGGAGGGACATCTCCCCTGGGGCCCACAGGACCGCCCCCTCCCAGTGCTGTGGACCCACCTGCAGCCACTCCCAGAGAGGCAGAAGCCAGCCCAGGGCCCTCTTCTCACACCCAGAACACTCAGTACTGGTCACTCCTCCCAGCGTTCACTCTGCTGGAAACACCATTCGTTTCCCTCATCCGGAAATAGGGGGCAGAATCTTGCATGGCCTTGAAGGCCCAGCAGGAGGGCGTCTCCCACGCTGCCCTCCCTTGCCCCACAGTCTCCCGCAGGAGCAACAATGACTGTGCCTTGTCGTCCCCGTGTCCCAGGCCCCTGTGCTGGGCCTGACCACACGGTCACTGGTGTCTGCTAGCAAAGTGCCAGCCAGGAAAGCCCTGGCTCAGCCCGCTCCCGACCCTGCCCCACGCACCTCTCCTCTGCTGTCCTCTCTGACTCCTCTTTTAGGAACTTCCGTTGGCCTCGGCCCCTCCCCTCTGTCTCGCCAGCCTCCGCACACTTGCCAAGTTCTTGCCGACCCTGTCCTAGTTAGCATGGGCCAACATCACAAACTACCATCAACTGGCAGCTTCGACGGCAGATGTTTCTCAGCGTTCTGGAGGCTGGCGAGTGCAAGGAGGAGGTGCCGGCAGGTGCTCGTTTCTTGCAGATGACCTCCATGGGAAGAGAGAGAGGCTCTGGTCTCTGTCCTCTCACAAGCACATGGAGCCCTTCATTGGGACTGACCCTCAGGACCTCATCCATACCTCCTTAGTTCCCAGAGTCCCCTACCCCCAAACACCATCCCCCCCTGGGAAGTAGGACTTCTATATGCAGATTCTTATGGGGAGAAATGTTCAGACCATAACAGACCCCAGCAGCTCCATGGGAGGCCCTTGGCAGAAAAGCCACGTGGCTCACGGCCCCTCCGTGTCCCACTCCCTACAGGGGGAAACTGTAACATGGTCCTGGTGACAAACATCCACGGTGAAGCCGCCCACTTGGAAGAAACGGTGAGGCCATGGCGGAAGGCTGGCAGGGATCCCTCCCAGGGCCCCGGGGCTGGCCTAGGCTGGCTGCGGGCTACAGGAACTGCACACCAGCCACAGGCACTGTCCGGATTGGAGGCATCCAGGGGATGGGTCTGAGCCAGAGTTGCTTGGGGACCTGGAGCCAGGAGGTGAACCCCAAACCTGGGCTGTGCAGAGGCAGCAAGCCAGGCAGGAGGCAGGTGCAGGAGGCGAGTGGGAGTCAGCCTCGTGGGGGCGGAATCGCGCCTCCTGGGGAGCTACTCCCAGGACTCAGGATGGAGAGTTACTCATTCTTCTGTCCACACGTGTTTAGACATCTCGAGAACACCACGGTGTCCAGGGCATGGCTGTGGCCTGTAGGAGGAGACAGGTGGCAGGTGGTAAGGGAGGGAGCACAGCTCAGGAGACTTGAGAAGCACATGGCCTTGGGCCCCGAAGTCCCCAGCCCAGGAAGAGAGAGAAGCTGGGGCCCCAAGTGTGAGGCCCAGATGGAAGCCACCTTCAGAGGAGGCTGGAGGTAGTGGGCTTCCTGAAGCTGAGTGGGGAAGGGGACATTGGGCCGGCTGGGGAGAGAGGACTGGTGGTGGGGCCTGCAGGGCTGTTCCTGTCAAAGGTAACATGGGACAAGGTGTGACCCCGCTGGGAACATCTGGCTGCCTCTCAGAGGGGTTCAGAAAAGAGAGAAAGGAAGGAGATAGCAGGGTCTGGATGGGCCCTGGAGGCCTTGGCTGGCCTGCTGCAGGTGGCTGGGGACATCGCAGGGACTGAGGGAGGGAGAGCTGTGGCCAGAGGTGTGACTCCTGCAGACGAACCCCAGGGCAGGCAGGACACAGGCAGCCTGGGGAAGGGGGAGCTCCTAAGAGCCAGAGGCAGGAGGAAGCCTACGTTGCAGTGATGCACCCCACATTGGAGCTCCCCTGCCATCGTGCGACATGGTGGCGCACCCCACATGGGAGCTCCCCTCCCATCCTCGTGCACAAGAAAGGCATGAAAAGCAGCCATGAGACTGTCTGCTTCTTGTGTGCGGTTGTTTAAGGCACACGAGGCCTTCAGGGAACTGCGTCCTTTCCAGGGACACTGCTGCAAGATGGCCTGCAGGGCCTCCCAGCTGTGTGCCCGAGGGACTGTGCCAGCCTCCAGGGCCCTGAAACTCAGGAGCGCTTGCCGCCACCCCAGAGGAGGCTTTTGGAAACTTCCAGCAAAGCAGAGCTAGACCTCAAGGAGCCATAAAAAACCAGCACCACCTGCCTTCTTGTTAAGAAGGATGCCCGCCCTCCCTTTGTCTCCACCCCTGCGAGGGTTTTCCTGCAGGCATTGGAGAGACGGAGGAAGGCTGTCAGGGTGCAGGGAGAGAAAGGAACCTCCTGGGCGAGGCAGCCCTGGAACAAAGGCCTAGAGGTGGGTGATGATCAGGTCGGCTGGAGAACTGGACATCGTGTGTCCTCATAGTGTCCAAGGTGGGGAGCAGGCTGTCGTGTGTGTGCTTGTCAGCTTCCTGCCTTCCTGCTCCACTCACTGGGGGGCTGCAGTGCCAAGAGCCCTTCCGAGCAGTGTCCCCGCAGGGAAGTGGACCCACCTGGCTTGGCAAGACAGTGTGAAGAGCACCGAAAGGGGAGGCAGGAGTCTGAGAAGGTGGCCCCCAGGGTCTGCCTGCAGCGGGGCACCGGGTGACAGTGGCCTGGTCTGTATTTCAGCTGTCCTCGCTGCGGTTTGCCAGCAGGATGAAGCTGGTCACCACGGAGCCCGCTGTCAATGAAAAGTATGACGCTGAGGTACTGAGGGGCTGTGGGCAGGTGCCTGGTGGTGTGGGTTTGCTCCTTGGGGCACACAAGCCTGGCTTTCCTTCCTGCCTCAACCCTGGATCAGTCTATTTCCACCCTGGGACATGGCAGTCTTCAGGGCTCCTGGAGACCCTAAGAGGCTACCACAGAGGTGAAAGGGGCTAGCGCAGGCCTCCATCATGGTCGCGTGTGGAGCACCAAGGGTTCTCCACAAGATTTCCCTGGAGCTAAGTGTGCCAGAACTAAATCAGTGTGTGTATCTCTGGGCCACCTCACTGCTAAGTCTCCTTCCTTGCAGCCTGGGTGGGCCTGGTGGGCAGAGCTGGCCAATCAGAATGAATTCTCAGCATCACCATTAGCCAGGGAAATGTAAATTCTTTTTTTTTTTTTTTTTTTTTTTTTTGACAGGCAGAGTGGACAGTGAGAGAGAGAGACAGAGAGAGAAAGGTCTTCCTTTTGCCGTTGGTTCACCCTCCAATGGCCGCCGCTGCAGCCGGCGCACCGCGCTGATCCTGGCAGGAGCCAGGAGCCAGGTGCTTTTCCTGGTCTCCCATGGGGTGCAGGGCCCAAGCACCTGGGCCATCCTCCACTGCACTCCCTGGCCATAGCAGAGAGCTGGCCTGGAAGAGGGGCAACCGGGACAGAATCCGGCGCCCCAACCGGGACTAGAACCCGGTGTGCCGGCGCCGCAAGGTGGAGGATTAGCCTATTGAGCCACGGCGCCGGCTCGGGAAATGTAAATTCTAACTTGAGTGGAATTGAGGCTCCTGAATCCCAAGCATCAGAACTTGGTCCTAAACAGAGCACCAAACGTTAGAGTTTTAGTGAAGAATGATGTGGAGAAACAGAAACTTACATTTCTAAGTGGCGCATAATTGACACACCCACCTCTGGGAGCTTTTTGGTAACACCTACTGAAGTTAAAGCACATTTGTGCTCATCTGGCTTTGCTTAAAGGTGCTTCTGGACCATGTTACTAGAGGCAGGAGCTCACGGAGTTCCAGTTAAACTTCCCAGATTCTAAATCCGGAAGGAGAATGACAGGATTTGGCTCTGTGGCACTAACACATTGTGGGTTGGGGCAGAGAGATAGCTTGGGGCATCAGAGTCACCGGCTGGCTTGCTGATCCACAGGTCACTGGGCCCACTCCCATGATATCTTTTCCAGAGTTGAGGAGAAGGGAGAGGGATGGCCATCCAGCTGCTCCCCTTGACCTCACAGGAAGGCCACACCTAAAGGAGACCTTCGGACACCCAGAGAAGTAGAGCCAGGATTTGGACCCTAGTCAGGTGCCTTGGGTTCCAGTCTTTTTACCTGAATTGTCACAGAGCCACTAAGGTGCTAGCAAGCTGTCACCCCCTGCTAGGTGAGGGCCAGGTGGCAGGTGGGCCTCCGTGCCCATGGACCTGGCTGGAGGAGGGCTACAGTGAAGCAGGCCTTTGTCCTGGGGAAGGGAGGGTGGGGCAGGGCTGTGGACTGGTTGCAGCTTTGGTCATTAGTCCTGGAATCCAGGATCTGTTTTTGGTTATATTTTTCATTTATTTATTAGAGTGATGTCGAGGGTGGGAGGACAGAAAAAGACAGAGATCTACCATCTGTTGGTTCATTCTCCAAATGCCCACAACAGCTTGGACTGGACCAAGCCAAAACCAAGAGCCAGCAACTCGGAACTCCATCTGGGTCTCCCACATGGGTGGTAGGAGCCCAAGTACTTGGGCTGTTGTCTGCTGCCTCTCAGGTGCATTAACAGGAAGCTGAATCAGAAGCCAAGTAGCTGGGACTTGAACCGGCATTCCCATACAGAGTGTAAGTGTCCCAAAGGGCAGCTTAACCAGCTGCACCCAATGACAACACAGGAAGCCCTGTTGTTCACAGCATGAAATCCTCTGTGCTGCTTTATGGGAGACAGACAGTCTCTACTAAAGACGAAGTGACTAAGTGGGCTGCCTCCGGAACTGTTATCCTTTATACCTCCTGGAGTCAGATCTGAGCAGTGCTGACCCTGTGCAGGGCACATATTGAAGCACTTGGGAGTCCTGGCTCGGTGAACAGAAATACACATCTCTGAGCTTCCAGCTCCCTGGGGCAGGGAAGAGCAATGATAGCACACACAGTGGCCGGGCAAGTCCTGGAGCTTCATTGTCCAGTACAGAGATCGCTCCTCACCCAGTACAGGGACCACTCCTCACATGTGGCTACTTAATCCACTCAAATTACAGCCCACTTCCTCAGTCACATTAGCCACACCACAAAGGTTCAGTAGCTCCAAGCTGAACCTCTGTGTCCATGGGTTCCATTTGCATGGATTCAGCCAACTGTAGATAGGAAATACAAGGGCATTTCAACAAGTTCATGGAAAATGAAATAAAAAGCAAAGTTTATTTTGGTGCAAAAACGTTTTGAAATCCACACATAGAAGGTTTTGAACAAAGATTTTAGGAAGTTTGGGCATGAGCCGTGAGAGTGCCTGGGAGAAGAGCACTGGGGCACAGGAGACCGGCGGGCAGAGGCGGGGATGTGCCAGCCCAGTGGGATTCATGTGACCTGATTCGGGGAGCGGTAGAAGAGAGGTGGTGACGGTCTTCTACAAAGCCTGTGAGGATGCCGTGACCCATGTGCAGGGCTCAGCTTGCTGTGCTGTGGGACTCCAAGGGTGGTGAGCTGTCTACACTGTGGTTGTCCACAGGCAGCACCCTGGAGCCCACAGGCTGCGTGGAAGGGGCCACTGTCCTGGCAGAATGGGCTGAGCCTGGAGCCCTGGAGTCAGAGTTGGGGTGGCCAAGGGGCCGGTGTTCTCCCCATTCCCAGTCTCCCTGCTGGAAGAGGCCAAGGCCGAGGGACTGCTGAGGCCCCCTCAGAGCCTGAATTCACCGCAGTTGGGGAAGGGTCACCAGCAGGAGGGGAGGGGATGGACCGGAAGCTGAGGACACAGCCCGTGAGGCCCCAGGAACAGCCAGACATCAGGGCACAGACAAGAAGTCCGGCACTTGATGTGGCAGAGGCAGGTGGCCTCCTTGACGATGCTTCCCGTCACCCCTGCCCTGTCTCCACTCTTTCCTGCTAGCGAATGGTCAAGAACCTGGAGAAGGAGGTGGCACTGCTGAAGCAAGAGCTGGCCATCCACGACAGCCTGGTGAGATGCTCGCGGCAGAGGGAGGGTGTAGGGTCTGGGGCCGGGGCACTGGGACAGGCTGTGTAGGCTGGGAGGGGGCAGCAGCACGGGGCCGTGAGGGCAGAGGTGGGAGAGAGTCCCCTGGTGGCCCACCTGGGCCAATGTTCAGAGTTGCAGGGCCTCAAGACAGAGGCAGCACTGCCCCCCACACACACACACACACCCAGCATCACCCTGCAGAGTCTGCTGAGACAGGACCAGTGGGCCTCCTCATCAGCTGGCCCCATGTCCAGTGGCTTCCTCCTCTTGCCTACTGTCCCCTCTGACCCAGGCCCTCTCCTGCACAATGAGGACAGTGAAGGACAGAGCCTCGTAGGCCTGTGCCAGCCTCCTCACTGTGGCTCCCAGAAGGGCCCCTGCTGATCCACATGTTCTTCATCCTCCTTCAAGGCCAACCGCACCCTCGTGACCTACGACCCCATGGATGAAATCCAGATTGCCGAGATCAACTCCCAGGTGCGGAGGTACCTGGAGGGGACGCTGGACGAGATTGATGTAAGGAACCCTCTGCAGGACTGCCGTGTTCAGCTGGCTTGGGCTTCCCTGTCCTGGGCACACTTCCTGTGTGTACATACAGTGTCTGTGTGTTGTGGGGGGTTAACACTGGACCCCCAGGGATCGGGTTCCTTTAGCCCACCACGGCCTCAGCTTCCATGGTTAGGGTTACAGGGTCATGGGGCTGCACAGAGTGGCCAGTGGCCTTGAACACATGCAATACAGGAGTGGGCCCAGTGGGGGCCACAAACATGGGCCCTGCAGCAAGGCTGCCTGAATTCAGTTCCCCCCAGCTGCCTGCTCGCAGAGTGACCTGGGCAGTGTGCCCACCTCAGCTGTGCACAGGGAGAGACAGCGAGCAGGGGTTACTGAGCTGCTGCCCTTCAGGGGCTTGGCTGTGTTCCGATGAAGCCACATAAGCATGGCAGGGGTGCTGGTTGTCTAGCGGGCAGGTCCCGGGAGTGGGCCAAGGAGGGAAAGACACCCCTTGTTCTTCCAGTGCAGGCCACATGGGCTGCCACTGTGAGCAGCCGCAAGAGGTGGGCCTGGGATTCCTGGAGGGTGGGGCAGCCACCAACAGCCCTTGATCAAGGGTGAGGCCCAGGGCTTAGGACCTTAGGGCCGTTGACGCTCCAGCCACAGACGTGTGTGTGTCCGGGTCCACTCAGACGTCTTCAAAAGTGGGCTCCGTGTGAAGGTGGCCAGCTGAAGGTCCAGGAAGCAGGAGAGAGCCAAGGAGCTGGATTTTATTTAAAACTCTTTTCTTGGGATGTGTTTTCAAGAATTAGAGCCGTTTCCCTTGTGTGAGATCTTCCCTGTCACAGTGCAGAAAACACCGAGTCGTAAAGCTGTTAAAGAACTGGCGCTCCTGCTGCAGAGCAGCCGGATGGCCCTCTGCTGAGAGGCCAGCTCCAGATGCCCCCTTCCTGAGATGGCGCAGCAGGGGTCAGCAGGGGGCCTGGTTTCTCCCCCAGCGCCCGGGGTCTCACCACCACCCTGCTCCCTCCCCAGATCATCAACCTGAGGCAGATCCAGGAGGTCTTCAACCAGTTCCGGGTGGTCCTGAGGTGAGGGCCCCTGCACCCCCCTCCTCACACCCCCTCCCCACCATGCTGCTGTTCTCCTTGCTGGTGGTCTGAGCTCTTGCATCCCAGAGCACCCCTGCTCTCGGAGGGAAAGCAGAGCCCTCAGGGCATACCCGGCCCCTGGTGGGGTTCACTGAGTTCCTAAATTGGACAGGAGGTGTTTATGGAGCTCCAGCCCTGAGCATGCATCATGAGTGATCCTTGCCCCCTTGGTCTCGGGGCAGCTGTGGTTTGTGTGGGTGCAGAGCTCATGCTGGGTGAGGTCACAGAGGGGGTCATGTGATTCTGAGGGGCCTCATGTGATTCTGAGGGGCCTGTGGGAGACAGAACCATGCAGCGAGCACATGGTTCCAAGTCAGGCTTACAATCCCTGTTGAATGTCATATTGGAGCAGGCGCACCTGTCACGAAACAGTGCCCCTGCAGGTTTGGGGCCTGGGCAGTGGGTTGTGTGAGTTGGGGTGGGTGAACTCCTTCCTTGGTTTCCCCTAATCTGATTCATGAGAAGGGTGCGGCTCCATCATAAACAGCCTCAGGCAAACGACTTCTAACCCCCGGGACACAGTTCTTGACAGTGGTTCAGCTTGGCCCCTGCTATGAGCCATCCTCTCTATCTCTCTCTCCCCCAAGTCAACAGGAACAGGAAGTAGAGACCGCGCTGCGCAGGAAGTTCACCCTCACAGACAAGAATGACTTTTCAGCCATTTCTGCTGTCCAGAAGGTGGGTGGGCTCAGTCGCTTCTTGCTCCTCCCAGACCTGCAGAGGGAACAGTGTCTTGCATTCAACCAGAGCAAGGATTATGCAGAGAAAGGTGACAGCCAAAAGGGCACGGCCGAATTGAAAATGCCTTTCACAAAGTAGAGATGTAGCTAATAATCAATAAGGTCAATTCCTCGAGTTAGGTTGGTACCAAGCCTTAACATTCTCAGAAGGGGCCACCAGGACTGATGAGGGAGTTGATGTGGAAGGTGGACATTTGGTAGGGTGGACCTGGGACAGCTCTGCTGGGGACAGCCTGAAGCAGCAACCAGCTGGCGTATAGGGCAAGCATGCCCACTTGAAGCCTTGGGCCACTTGTCCCCCGAGGGACCCAAGCCCTTAACCTAACCCATGACCCTCCGGCTGGCCTCCCCAGGCAGGGCTCGTGGATGTTGATGGCAGCCAAGCAGGTGAGCCTGATGAACAAGCCTTTGGAATTGGTGTTGCCCCTTCCTCTAGCAAACCTGGGAAGAAATCCAAGGCCAAGAAGACATTCAAAGTGCCGCCCAGGTGAGAGACCTTGCCACTCTGCCTGCTTGGTGCCGGGCTCTCCTCTGTGAGTGAGAAGGAGTTGGGAACTGCACCCCACCTGCCCGCCCTGGTGTCTTAGCTACCGAGTCATCACAACAGACATCACTGCTGCCAACCTGAGCCCAGGCCAGGGCCACTTTAGAACCAGCCATGGCACAAGGGTCGCCTCTTGTCCACACAGCCTGAGGCTTAGAGAGGGGGAAGCCATTCCCTAAAGTCACACCACAAATGAGCAGTAATGAGTGCAGTTTTCACAGGCTGTAGGGACTGTACCTGTTCCTCCCACGTCTCCTACTATTACTGCTCAGGCCTCCTTGTTCTGATTAAAGAAAGTGTGTGTGTGGCTCATGGTCACAGTCCTTGACCTAGGTAGATGAGCAAGATGGAGGAGCTGAGTGGGATGGGTTCCCATGTAGTGATGCCTGAGAAAAGTCACCCACAACCACTGCCCATGACTGAGCCCTGGGACCTCCCTGTCTCCTCCCAGATCCGCAGCAAAAAAGAAAGGAGCCAGCAGCCCTGTGAGTAGTAGAGACCTGGATTTGCCTTCCTCCTCCAAGACCCAGCTGGTCACAGGAGATGTCAAAGACTTGCTTTTGCAAGACCACGAGACCTCCAGCACAGAGCGCCTCCCCTCAGACTCCCCCAAGGAGGAATCACGCCCACCCAGGTAACTACCCAACATCAGATCCTACACCCATCACCTGGAAGCAGAGTGAGTCTCAGCATGTCAAGAGTGGCTGTGAGTGGGTGGCTCACTTGGTTAATTCTCCACCTGCGGCACCAGCATCCCATATGGGCACTGGGTTCTAGTCCTGATTGCTCCTCTTCCAATCCAGTTCTCTGCTGTGGCCCAGGAGGGTAGTGGAGGATGGCCCAAGTGCTTGGGCCTCTGCACCCGCATGGGAGACCATAAGGAAGCACCTGGCTCCTGGCTTTGGATCGGCGTAGCTCCAGCCATGGTGGCCATTTGGGGGGTGAACCAGCAGAAGGAAGACCTTTCTCTCTGTCTCACTCTCTCACTGTCTAACTCTATCTGTCAAATAAAAAAAGAAAGAAAGAAAATAGGGGGTGATGGGCAGTGACGAGGAGCACAGTTTGACAGGCAAAAACAGGAGGACACATACACATGCTAATCACTGTCACTTCAGCAGCCACCTAAGACTCACCATTAAACGGGGGATCATTCTAGAACCTCCAGATGGCAGTTATTTAAATAAGGAAGTATCTGTCTTAGGCGTAAGTAATGTGTTTGCAAAGGCATGAGAGCACTTGAGGTCTGCAAGAATGTGACTCTCCCTTCCTCCCACCATTCGGTCCCCTCCCTGAGGAAGCAGTGAGTGGGCAAGGCTTATGCAAAAAGGCAGTCATTGAATCATTTTAAAAAGCAGGAAATGGTTTTTTTTTATTTGTCTTGTTGTGTTTTGTTTTGAAAACATCTGCAAGGCCAACATAAGAGCAAGGGCACTAAGTGAACTACTTCTCTGCCCTGGGCTCATGCAAAGATACTTGTGCAGAATTCCCCCCACCCCAGCCCAGAGATAGTTGCAGACATGCAGAGAGCGTGAATGGATGGCGCAGTGAGCACGCCTGCACCGAGCACCCTCTCAGTTCGACGTGTCCTTTGTTACTGTTCTTGCTGCATCCTGTGTCTATCCCGCCACCTTGCTCTGGTGCATTTCAGTGTAAGTTGCAGCATCAGTCCACTTCCCCCTTGCCAACACTTCACCCAATGGCTCATTAACTGCCATTCTCAAGTTTTTACTAGCATGAGAGAATGCCTCTGTGGGAAAAAGTAAGATAGAAAACCTTATATTTATGTGTGTGTGCGCGCGCGTGTGTGTGTGTGTGTGTGTGTGTATATATATATACACATGTATTTAGTTGTTTACTTGAAAGAGTCCACCCTACCAAAGAGTGTGGATGGGGGAAGAGAGAGAGAGAGGGAGAAAGATTTTTGATCTGCCAGTTCACTCCTCAAATGGTTGCAACAGCTGAGACTGGGCTAGCACAAAGCCGGGAGCCCGGAGCTTCTTCCAGGTCTCCCACGTGGTTGCAGGGGCCCAAGCACTTGGGCCATCTTCTGTTTTCCCAGGCCATTAGCAGGGAGCTGGATCAGAATTGAAGCAGCCAGGTCTCGAACCAGCACCCTTATGGGATGCCGGCATTCCAGGCAGATTTAACTGGCTCTACTACAACACTGGCCCCATAAAACCTTATATACTGCTCGGTCTCAAGCATTTAAAAAATACATCAGGGGCCGGCACTGTGGCGCAGCAGGTTAAGGTTCCTGGCCTGAAGTGCCAGCATCCCATATGGGCGCCGGTTCTAGTCCGGCTGCTCCTCTTCCAATCCAGCTCTCTGCTATGGCCTGAGATGGCAGTGGAGGATGGCCCAAGTCCTTGGGCCCCTGCACCCACATGGGAGACCCAGAGGAAGCTCCTGGTTCCTGGCTTAGGATTAGCTCAGCTCTGACCATTGCGGCCAATTGGGGAGTGAACCAGCGGATGAAAGACCTCTCTCTCTGTCTCTACCTCTCCCTGTATCTCTGTTTTTCAAACAAATAAAAATTTTTAAAAATTTAAAAAATTAAAAATACATCAAAGACATTCTATAAGGAGCTGCACCAAAGTTGGGTGCTGGCAGGGAGTGAGTGGTTTTTGTCTTACTTCCTTTTTCTCATCCCTGCTTTCTTTCTTTTTTTTAAGATTTATTTTATTTATTTGAAAGAGTTAGAGAGAGGTAGAGCCAGAGATAGAGAAAGGTCTTCCATCTGCTGGTTCACTCCCAAAATGACCACAACAGCCAGAGCTGAGCTGATCGGCAGCCAGGAGCCAGGAGCTTCTTCTGGGTGTCCTACGCAGGTGCAAGGCCATCTTCTACTGCTTTCCCAGGCCATAGCAAAGAGATGGATCAGAAGTGGAGCAGCTAGGACTTGAACCGGCGCTCATGTGGGATGCTGGCCCTGCAGGCTGGGGCTTTAACCCACCACGCCACAGTGCCAGCCCTCATCCTTGCTTTCATCATTTCCTGCACTGGGCACATGCCCTTGTGTACCAAGTAACACAGGGATGAAGGAATGAGCACTACGCAGCTCAGCTCCTGTTGGGGGTGTATGGTGGTGAGGGCTTCTGCCTCCTGCCCACAGAAGCCCCAGGGGAAGAAAGATCGAGGGTCTGGCTGCTCCAGTTCTCTATCCTCCTTGGCCTCCCCCCGTGTCTCCAGACCCAGCACCCCACCTTCCAAGGCCGTGGCCTTTGAAGAGTTTAAGAAAGAGCAAGGGAGTGTGATCAACCGCATCTTCAAAGAAAACAAATCCATCTTGAACGAGCGGAGCAGGAGAGCCAGCGAGATCACACAGCGCATCAATGCCATCAAGCGGGAGATTGACGAGACCAAGGAGGCCCTCGATTTCCAGAAGTCACTAGGGGAGAAGCAAGGTATATGGGCGGGAAGACAGCCAGGAGCTGTGGGGTCTAGGGTCTTTGGGCTCCACGTGGGGCAGCTTTGGGCCCCAGAGCACTGAGATGGCAAGGGTCTGCAGGGTGCCTAGGAGGTGGCCTTCTCCCCTGGTGTCCTTTCATGGGGCCCAAGAGTCCCACACTGTCAGTCAGCCCCTGCCTTGTCTCAGACCTGTGCTGCTGTCCGTGGAGAACCAGGGCCTTGGCCCTGCAGTGGTGTCCCCAGGAGACAGGTAGCTGGTGACCCATACACGCTCCCTGAGTCCTGCTGTGGTCTCACTGCCCAGGGTCATCATATTGGGGTGGGGGGTGCCAGGAGGGACCGTGGGAAATGAGCATGTGGATACCAGAAGGCCAAGGGACTCATTGTCGATCAGACCATGTCCCAAGCCGAGCCCCTGACACCTGTGCAGGCCTGGCAGTGTCGTCTCCCAGGTCAGATGGGTAGAGGGGCCCTGAACTTGAAGAGCTGGGACCCCTGTGGGAAGAGGATGCTCATCTGGTTACCCTGGCCTGCTGCCCTATGCCAGTGGCACACGCTGCCCACACCTGCCCTGTGGGCCAGTCATCATCAGGCTCTGTGTGCAGAGGACTCGTCTGGGAGGGCTGCTCAGCTGTAGATGCAAGGCCCCTGGCAGTGGTTCTGTTCAGGAGATAGGAGTAGGGCCCAGGGCTGGCACTTCAGTGAGCAGCCATCCCAACCCGGAGGCAGGAGAGTCAGAGCACACACTGTTCCTCCTGTCCCTGGTGCCATCTCACTGTCTTCTCCCTGATGGGGCCCCTGCAGACTGCTGGGCTGCCCTCGTGAACTCCTGCCCTGTCGCCAGCCAGAGGAGGCGGAGTCCCGTGGTCTATTCCTACAGGCAGGATGGCTCATCTCATTCACGGGGGTGATTTCCTCTTTACTTCTCAGAGGACAACTTTAGTTCAGATTCTTGGGACCCTCCTGCTCATACGTGACAGTCTGTGGCCTTCTGCTCACACATGACAGCCTATGACATTCTGCTCACACATGATAGTCTGTGGCCTTCTCACACATGACTGTGATATTCTGCTCACACATGACAGCCTATGACATTCTAGTCACATGAGACAGACTGTGACACTCCCTTCCAAGACACAGCCATCCAAGGTCCTGGGAAACGAGAGAGGGCAGTGATGTGGCTCCAGACATCACCCACGTGACCCAGAACCTGCGGGGTGGGGGGTGGACATGGTGACCCACAAGCTCGTCTTTGTCCCCCCTGTCCACACCTTCTTTGAGCGTATGGTCCTTCATTACATATTCTTTTTAGATTTCATGTATTTGCTTGAGAGCAAGAGTTACAGACAGAGGGAGAGACCTTCCACTGGTTCACTTTCCAAATGGCCACCAATGGCCAGAGCCAAAGTCAGGAGCCAGGAGCTTCTAACAGGTCTCCCACATGGTACAGGGGCCCAAGCACCTGGGCCATCCTCCACAGCTTTCCCAGACCATAGCAGAGAGCTGAATCAGAAGAGGAGAAGCCAGGACATGAACCAGCGCCCATATGGGATGCTCGTGCCACAGGAGAAGGGCTGGCCCTTCTTTATTACATATTTAAAGTCAAATACACTCACTGGGTGCTGACAAATCATTTACTCCTAAATACACCTGAAAATGGACGTTTTCAAAGGATGAGATGAAGAAATAAACAATGGCTTTCAACATTTAAAATTTTATGTGTCTCCCCCAAAACTCCATTTTTGCTCTTTCTCCCCCAAAGTAGTGCTTTTCCATTGCTTATTATAATACCAAGTAAAATGTCTTTATTTTGAGGGAATAGATCAAGTCAATTAATTTGTTTTCAAATACCTGCCAGATACCTTAGGATTGACAGCCGCTTGTCAACACAGAAAGGTCAGCATACTTAGAACATTTTGTAAAGAAAAATGCAAAAACCATTTGTAGGTTCAGCCTTTTTCTTTTTCTCCTGCATGTCCTCAGCGAGCCCTTGGGTGGTAGCAAAGGAGCCACAGCCGCTGCCCTGTGCTCTGGGAGGGGTCTGTGCTCACTCCACGTTGAAGCTGAGGGACCTGGTGAGGGGGACCCTGGAGCCCCCACCCACCCCAGAGCCAGAGCCAATAATGGAGCCAGTGACATTTAACACATCTTCGGTTTCCCTGTGAGCATCAGTGGAAGCACCGGTGCTTTCCACCAGCACCTGGGGACTGCCTCGTGTGCCTGCTCACTCCTCAGGCCACAGGCAGAACGTGCTTGCCCCGCACCTGGGGAGGGGCTGATGTGACACCTTTTATAAGCTTTCAGGTGCTGTGGACACCGTACAGCCAGGTGAATGTCTCAGAGACCACATTGTTCTGTTTTAACCCAATGGCTCTTACCAGCCTGAGACCCTAAGAGGTCACTGACGGCCACCTGACCCGACACAGACGCCCACTTGTCTCTAGCAAGGAAGGAACTGGGGACACTGAAATCAGCAGAGACCATTTGAATGGTGGACTTGCATCCACTGTTATTTTGAAGGAGCCTTGCCCAAGGGCCTGCGGGGCCAGCCGGGGATGGCAGCTCGTGTAGATAACTGACAAGAGAAATCGGGGTACTGGCTAAATACCTTTTGGCTGATGAGACTGAAGATCAAAATAAGCATGGCTTATGGGACCTCTTTAAACTCTCCTCCGCCCACCCCTCCTGTTTGTCCCAAAGTGCCAGTGTGGCCCCGCTGCCCTGAGCTGCCAGAGCCGTAGGACTGCCCTGGTGGCCTTGGCTGGCCTGCGCCTTGCCCGCCTCCTTGCCACCCCACAGCCTGCGTCCAGCCGCCTGTCCTCCTGACTCGCCAGCACCGGGCCCTCTTTCTGGAGGGCTTTCCTTCTCCGACTCCTGGGGGATGCCACTTCCTCTCCTGACCCCTCCGTCTCCCCGCAGGCGAGTACGAGGCCAAAGGCTTGTTGGTGGTGGACGAGGAGGAGTTCCAGCTGATCCTGAAGCTCAAAGACCTCAAGAAGCAGTACCGCGGCGAGTACAAGGACCTGCTCGACCTGCGGGCTGAGATCCAGTACTGCCGGCGCCTGGTGGACCAGTGTCGCCACCGCCTGCTCATGGGTGCGCCCGCTGGGGAGGGCAAGGCACAGCCCCTGTGTTCTGGAAGCGCCCTCAGAACTTCTCTGTGGCAGAGGCGTGGGCTGGGCAAGGGCTCCAGATGCATGGTTTGCAGAACTGTGAGTGCCAGGGCCGGGGCAAGGGTGAGAAGTAAACAAGGCTACCAGACAGATGGGCATATGCCACCTTCACCTGCGTCCTCACGGCGCTGTCTCCCTGGCTCTTTGCAGAATTTGACATCTGGTACAACGAGTCCTTTGTCATCCCTGAGGACGTGCAGATGGCGCTGAAGCCGGGTGGCAGCATCCGGCCGGGCATGGTGCCCTCCAGCAGGATCGCGTCTCTGGTGAGCGCCATGGGTGGCGGTATTGCCCCCCAGTCCTCTGTCGTGTCCAGGACCAGGGCCTCATGTGAGGTGCTCCCAGCCTCTCCCACAGCTGCCCAGACAGGTCAAGGGAGGGGGACACAGACAAGAGCCACCCATGTGTCTCCATGAGAATGCTGAGAAACAAGGGCTGGGAGAATGTGAGATGTCCCAGCGAGGGACTGCCCTCATGGCCACCATGGGCCCTGCCAGGGTGGCTCCTGACTCGGTGCTACGTGGGTCCTCTCCCAGGGAGAAGATGACCTGGACAAGTTCAGCCAGCTGCAGCAGACAGTGCTGCCCGAGGGCCCCGATTCCATCTCCTTCTACAACGCCAAAGTCAAGACAGAACAGAAGGTAACTCGAGAGTGTGGAGCCTTGGGGCCTCATCAGCAAGGACACCCAGGGTCATGCTCCTTGCTTTGGAGCTGAAGCCAGCCCAGGCAGATCCACAGTCACCCGCTGTGACTGGAGGGGTCTCAGACCATGGTCAAGCCTAGCCATGGCTGATGAGTGATCCATGTGTGGGTCACAGCCCAAGATTTAGGGAGCCCCAGAGTCCTCTGCCTGTAAAGGGGTGGGGGACTCTTTAACAGGACCACCCTGCACAGGTGGCCAGGGACAGAGGACCACAGGCAGCTAAGGCAGAGCTGGCACTGTCCTCCCTGCGCTCTGCCAAGACCCAGCCTGCAGTCAGAAGGCATCCCCTGGACCCAAGGGCTGTTCTTAGACAGCAGGTGGCAGATGCACATGGGATAACCACTTACTCAGTGAGCTCATTCTTTCAAAAATATGTTTGTAATTATGTGTTTAACATTTTTGAATAGGTGATGCAGTAGGCTGACTTGAATGTTAAGCCTGACATGAGGTTGATGTTTAGCCTAGTGGTTAAGATGCTGGGTGAGATGCTCTTGTCCCATATATGAGTGCGTAGATTCAGTGCCTGGCTCTGGCTCCTGGCTCCAGTCATTTTTCTGTTACTTATAGCGATTTTTTACCATGTTTGTTTTTAATGAAATCAAGTATCTTAGTCCATTCAGGCTGCCATAACAAAATATCTTACACTGAATAATTTACAAACAACAGTTTATTGTTCACAGTTCTGCAGGTGGAAATGACAGCTCTGGCTGTGTCCTTATCTGGAAGAAGGGTAAATCACCCTTAGTAAAAGGCCACTAATCCCATCCCTTGAGGGATCTTCCCTCTCAGCCTAATCACTGCCAAAGTTCCCACCTCTTACTACCATCACTATGGGGTTAGATTTCAATGTGTGAATTTTGGCGAGATCCTAATATTCAAACCTTAGCAGGAATTCATCAGACTTTTCTTTCTCAGCTTCTAGATTCTTTGTGATGCTATAAAGCCCTTTTCCCAACTGAGTGCATTCTTTACATTCAGCTGATGTCTTGACAAGTGTGTATTTCAGTCATGTGCTCATATTTGGTTGAACTTAAGCTCTAAGAGTCCTGAGCGCATAAGTTAAATTGCTTACCTCCTGAAAGGGTTACCTAGCACTTGCTTTTTGCAAGTAGCCCTGGGACATTACCAACCCAGGACCAAGAGTTTTAGCTAGTGTGGAGCTTCAGGCTCATTCCCCTGCTTGTGAAGAATCTAGGATTCAGCTCCGTATTCCAGGTTTTAGCCTTTGCATGCTCACTGCCCACTCTATTTCAGATGACATTCACCACTTGCTTTCTAAGAACGTAGCCATGCATTGAAGGTATGCATTCACAGGATGTGTGAACATTTCATTGACTGAGGTTGTAGGAGGGTCTCAGTCCTCTGGAGAGAGAGCCCTCTTCTCTTCTTCTTGAACCTGTTTGCTGTCAATAACTTTTTTTAAAGATTTATTTTATTTTATTTGAAAGAGTTACAGAGAGAGGTAGAGACAGAGAGAGAGAGAGATCTTCCATCCGCTGGTTCACTCCCCACATGGCTGCAATGACCAGAGTTGCGCCGATCCAAAGCCAGGAGCCAGGGTCTGGGTCTCCCATGTGGGTGCAGTGGCCCAAGGATTTTGGCCATCTTGTACTGCTATCCCAGGCCATAGCAGAGAGCTGGATCAGAAGAGGAGCAGCCGGGACTAGAACCAGTGCCCATGTGGGATGCCGGCGCTTCAGGCCAGGGCTTTAACCCACTGTGCCACAGTGCAGGCCCCATCCTGTCAATAACTTTTAACATGCATGCCTCCTGTTAAACATGACTGCCAAACCATTTTAAAACAATGCCACATACTTATTTTTAGGATGAAATAATGAAAAGGTGTGAATAGCATGTTATTTCTCAGAGAATTGGGCCTATTCACAGCAAATGCTGGTACAGAAACTGTTGTTTGCAGAAAGCATGATGGGCTGAGTGTCAGTGGCTTCTCTGTGTGTTGGAAAAACCAAAGCCTCTTTGCTTTACTCTCACACTGCAACAATCTGTGACCTCAGAAGATGTGGGGTCTTATCCCCGTCGGTGAGCAAACAGTTCTGTAGCCAAGCTCACCAGTTGGGCATCCCCTAATTCAACTCAACTCACCAGGCACTAGGTAGTACTGACCAGGTGCTATTTACCTGGAGAGAGTGTCAGATCTTACAGGTTGGGGGCTCAGACCCCAAGACTGTCCCACCCACCAACTTTAGCTGCCAGTCACATGCTCCAGGTAGCCTTACCTGTGTTTCCCATGACCCCCTCATTAGGGTCACCTAATCTGCTCAAGCAGCTCACAGAACTCAGAGAAACACACTCACCGATTTGTTATAAAGGCTGTAACAAAGATACAGACGAGAAGATACTTGGGGTGAGGTGTACCCTTTCTGGGGTGCCACACTCCAGTTCCCTCCGCACGTTTTGCCATCCCACAGCCGTCTGAGCCCTGCTCTTCTGGGTTTTTTGGGAGACCTCACTGTGTACACGTGGCTGTTAGTACACTGGATGGAGAAGCCCAGCAAGGCCTTTCTATTCAAATTCTTCAGCACACTTTCCTCAAAGGCCTGGATCTTGTGCCCCACTATCTGAGTTTCTGTGGCCTGCTTTGGTGAGGGAGTGATGAGCCAGGAACTATGGACAACAAAAACCAAAATATCTCACAGTCGGCCAGCTTCTGAGTCCCTGTAAAGTCCTAATTCCTGTTTTCTTCCCTTTTCTGTGTCCAGCACAATTATTTGAAAACCATGATAGGCCTCCAGCGTGCACACAGAAAATAGTCTCATCAGGAGGACCTGGAAAGACAAGACCACAACTGCCATGTGCTCTCAGTCTAGCCTGTGTTGCTGCCAGACCACCTGCGCAGAGCTCCAGCCATTCTGCTCCAAGGCTGGACCCAGCCCAAAGGACACACAGTGGCCAGGCCTCTCTGGAGAGGAGCTCCACAGGACACCATCGCTCATCTCCCCAGAACATTCCTGGCTTGGATTTTCTGCCTTTTGTGCCGGACAGGATCAAAAAACGTTCCAGCTTGGACATTTAGTGCTCATCCAAGAACTTTGGTTTCCTGTTTGAGAGGACGTCTTCCCTATGTAGAGGTGGGGTGAAAACGGAGTCTTAAGTAGGAAGAGAAAAATAGTAGTTGAGCCAGGCTCCTCTGGCAGCCTCATCCCACTGGTCAGCCTCTTCCTTTCCAGGGTGGACATCCTGGGGTGGGGTGGGAGCTGTGTCTGAACAGCCCTGCTTCTCACAGCTCACTCAGACCAGAAGTTCTCCTGAGCTGCCCTCTCCATGTTTCTGAGCAAGTGAGGGCAGGAGGAAGTAACCAAGACAATCTGGTCCAGCTAACCCCAGACAGGGGTGAGGCCGAGTTGGGTCCATATGCCAGGGAAGCAGTGAGCAGCATCTAGGAGACCCCAGAGCCTTCCCCACCCAGCACGGATGTGGGCGTGGGGTTCACCTCCTCTCTCTCTTACTGTCCCTCCTCCCTTTGTCTTCCCTAATGGAGCAGATGAGCACATGGAACTGACCAGGTTGCCTTGGATAGGAGCAGGGAAGAGAGGAAATTACTCTCTAATCAGGTTCTCGGTGTGCTTGGCACGAAGGGGAAAGAGTCCACTACTTTGCTTAGAGAGCAAACTCAGGCCTTCCAGGGGCTTCCAGACTCATCCGTGTGCCCCTGTGGTGGGAAAACCAGCCTCCTGCACAGGAAAGTTTCACAGCTTCCTGGGCATCTCCCCTCACACCCACTGGAGCTCTTGTGGGTTGGGCGTTGGCCTTGTCCTCAGTGAGCACTCCCTCGTCTGCCATCCTCAGCAAGCCCTTGATGTTGCTGTGTATGGGGTCAACGGTGCGAGAGGTGGTCTGGGCCACCTGGCAACCCCATCATGGGAAGCTGTAAGAGACAAAAGTCCAGACCACATCTGGTGGGTGATGTCCACCTTTGGAGCCATTTTATAAGAGGACAGATGGGAGGAACCAGGTCTCCTCAGCTGAAGAGGAAGGAAATGTGACAGGGGCCCAGGCGGAGCTGCTAGGTAAAAGAGAAGCAGGGTGATTTGATCTGCACAGCCCCCAAAGTGGGCTGGATGAGTAGGAGCCAATGTTTTCCCAAAAAGCAGAAATGGCTGAGAGGCAGACTGGCATCCCGATATAAGAAGAGACTTGGGGCCGGCGCTGTGGCACAGCAGGTTAAAGCCCTGGCCTGAAGTGCTGGCATCCCATGTGGGTGCTGGTTCTAGTCCGGCTGCTCCACTTCCAATCCAGCTCTCTGCTATGGCCTGGGAAAGCAGTAGAAGATGGCCCAAGTCCTTGGGCCACTGCACCCACATGGGAGACCCAGAAGAAGCTCCTGGCTCCTGGCTTCGAATCAGCACAGCTCCGGCCGTTGCGGCCATATAGGAAGTAAACCAGCAGATGGAGGACCTCTCTCTCTGTCTCTACCTCTCTCTGTAACTCTGTCTTTCAAATAAATGAAATCTTTAAAAAGAAAAAAAAAAGAGACTTAACATGAGGTATAGACAGTACTGTCGTGTAGTTAGTAGTGAGAGACCAAGCAGGAGGCTGTCTGGCAGGGGGGTTGCACCCAGTGGATGGCTCAACTGGATGGTGTGTTCTGGTCAAAGAGCTCATATTCTGATTTTCAATCTAGCAGTGAGCAGATGAATGTGAGTTTTGTCAAAAAGAGTAAGCAGAAAGCCTTTCCTGGGGCTGGCACTGTGGCGTAGCAGGTAAAGCTGCCACTTGAAGTGCTGGCATCCCATATGGGCGCCAGTTCGAGTCCGGCTGCTCCGCTTCCAATCCAGCTCTCTGCTATGGCCTGGGAAAGCAGTAGAAGATGGCCCAAGTCCTTGGGCCCCTGCACCCACATGGGAGACCCAGAAGAAGCTCCTGGCTCCTGGCTTCAGATTGGCACAGCTCCGGCCGTTGCGGCCAATTGGGGAGTGAACCAGCAGATGGAAGACCTCTCTCTCTCTCTCTGCCTCTCCTTCTCTGTATAACTCTGACTTTCAGATTAAATAAATAAATCTTTTAAGAATATGGAAAGTCTTTCCTTGAAGTCTGTGCCCTCTCCTCTGTCCAGCCCTTTTCTCTTTCTCTGACTGGAAGACAATGGCCCTGAAACTCTGCAGGAATCCTAGTGGAGGCCTTAGGTGGAGAGTCCCGAGTCCTTCCCTTGGCTGCTGCTACCCTTTGAGAAAGCTTGTTTGAGGTTTTTAGGTCTTTGGGGCTTCCTATAGGGCATAGCAAACAGGAGGTACATCTATCTATTGGGGCCACAGGAAGCAGCTATTTGTGGTATCCCAAATCCCTCTCCCCTTCAGTTTCCATCACTGGCTGGAATGGCACGGCCCTGCTGGATGCCCTGACCACAGGAACTCTTAGCCAGCCAGTCTGGGACAAGCTTGCCCCTTTAATGGCAGTTGGTCATGGGTGTTGTCACACTTGCCTCAGGTTCAGGCCTCTTTGGTCAAGTTGGGCACAAACTGAAACAAGTGATCAGCAGAGTGGGCGAAGTCAAAGGAGTAAAGGAGGCTGGAACTCAATGATTCACCTTCCACATAAGCTCCTTGCAGGAGCAAATACAGGAGCGAAGGGGCCTCATGCCCTCTCAAGTGGGCCTGTCATCCTGGCAAACAGTCCTGTCGAATTCACCTGACCATCCAAATCTCCCTGAAAGGACATCCACTTCCGTCGGTGTGACAAGTGAGATCATGTGGAACCATTCCTTCTACAAGCAAGAGATGCTGCCCAAGTATAACATCCTCTCAAATGCAAAATTCAATTTGCAATAAATAGAAGGAACTGCCAAGAACTGGAGACAAAGGAGGAAGTGAAAACCAGAGTTGACAGGATGTAAAATGGCGTGACTTCCAGGGACTGCGAGATGGTATGGGAGTAGATTGTTCTCTTGAGTGTTGATATCCACACAAGCATGAGAACGACGACAGGCCCAGGCCAGAGAGGAAGTTGGAAATGGGACTGTCATAAAGATGGCACCCTGAGTGGCCAGCATTGTGGTATAAAGGGTTAAGCCACCGCCTGCACCACTGGCATACCATATGGGTGCCAGTTCCAGGCCTGGCTGCTCCACTTCTAATCTAGCTCCCTGCTAATGCACCTGGGAAAGCAGC
The DNA here is from genome assembly GCF_964237555.1 of Oryctolagus cuniculus. Classification (NCBI taxonomy): domain Eukaryota; kingdom Metazoa; phylum Chordata; class Mammalia; order Lagomorpha; family Leporidae; genus Oryctolagus; species Oryctolagus cuniculus. The sequence goes on along the minus strand of NC_091441.1, from coordinate 111,887,349 downwards.
AAAAGATGGCCCCAAGTGCTTGGGCCCCTGCACCCATGTGGGAAATCCAGATTAGGCTCCTGGCTCTTGGCTTTGGCCTGGCCCAGCCTTGGCCATTATGGCCATTTGGGGAGTGAACCAGTGGATAGATCTCTCTGTCTCTTCTTCTAACTCTGCCTTTTAAATAAAGAACTCTTTTTTTTTTTTTTTAATGTGGCACCCTGAAATCCTCATCTTTGGTGAAGAGGTAAGCTTAAAAAAAAACACTCCATTTTCAGGGAGAAATAATAAGGAAACTTTCCCAGGGCTGAGGGGGGAACAGGGCCCATGAGAATTTACAGCTTTGTGCAAGTTGGGGGTTCAAATTTGCACTGTGTAACCCAGGAACCAGCAAGCTGAAGAATTAGCATAAAATTTAGCCCCAAGCTGGCTTTTTCTGGTGGTGACAACCAACCCACGCAAACATGCCTCTCGCAAAGGATCTCCTGCATCCCTCTCCTGAAGAGGAGAAGAGGAAACACAAGAAGAAGCGCCTGGTGCAGAGCCCCAATTCCTACTTCATGAACTTCAAGTGCCCAGGATGCTATAAAATCACCACGGTTTTCAGCCATGCACAAACGGTAGTTTTGTGCATTGGCTGCTCCACTGTCCTCTGCCAGCCCACAGGAGGAAAAGCAAGGCTTACAGAAGGATGTTCCTTCAGGAGGAAGCAGCACTGAAAGCACCCTGAACCAAGATGAGTGGGAAACCTTCCCAGTAAACACGTTTTTGATATTTAAAAAAAAAAAAATTTAGCCCCAAGCTGGTGGTGATCCAGAAACACTCAGTAGAATCTAACTTAAAAATCTATAGGAGGGGGCTGACGCCATAGCGTAGCAGGTAAAGCTACCGCCTGCAGTTCTGGCATCCCGTGTGGGTGCTGGTTCAAGTCCCAGCTGCTCCACTTCTGATCCAGCTCTCTGCTATGGCCTGGGAAAGCAGTAGAAGATGGCCCAAGTGCTTTAGGCTCTGCACCCACGTGGGAGACCCAGAAGAAGCTCCTGGCTCCTGGCTCCGGATAGGCTCAGCTCCAGCTGCTGCAGCCATCTGGGGAGTGAACCAGCAGATGGAAGACCTCTCTCTCTCACTGCCTCTGCCTCTCTGCAACTCTGCCTCTCAAATAAATCTTTAAAAAAAATCTACTTAACATGCCCTTTATCCAGCCGTACAGTACACCCACAAAGCCCCACTAAGCATAAGTTCCAGAGATTACACACACACACACACACACACACACACTAAACATACCATAGTGGAGGCAAAATGACAGGCTCAGACAAGAACTTCAGATGTTGTTGGATAAAAATTACATAATACTATTATGTATGTATGTGTGCTATGTATATATATACATATATACATATGTGTGTATATAAAAATGTTTTAAATAGACAAAGAATCAAAACGCTATAATCCAAAAGTTGTACTTTTGAAATTTATATTAAATAAAAGTTTTCTAAAAATAAATAAATGACAAAGAACCAAAAAATGAAAAAGACTATCAAAGTGTCAAAGGCTAAACTTGAAAATTTTCACAAGAAAATATGATAGTCTTTTTTTACCTTGAAAGTGTTTAAATGACTTCAAAAAGTATTAACCATAAGAGGAAAGACTTCAAAATTTGACTAAGAACTTCTGCCCATCAAGACACCATGAAATCAAAAGGTATAAGTGAGCAAAGATATTTGCAATTGTTAGTGAATGGTTAAGTGGACTGTGGCACATCCAGAGTCTGCAATATTTTTTAGCCTTGGAAAGAGCTAACAAGCCATGAAAAGATAGGGAGGAGCCTTAAATGGGTATCAGTAAGCAAAAGAACTTACATGTGGAGAGTAACTTCTTTTACTCAAAGTCATTCTGGACTGAATGGATTTTTGAGGGAAGAAAACTATGCTTGTGGGTAAGGGCAACAAGGTGGATGGGCCACAGGCTGGAATTTAACATGCATCCAAACTGGTTCTTACTGCTCTCTAAAATTTGAGAATGACTGGACCAGAATATGAATAACTATTTCCTCCTGGAAACAGGTGTGGGACAAGCAGCTTGAATCAGAATAAATGATCCCTTTCAAATGAGAGTAGGTGAAAAGACCAAGTTGAAGACTATAATTGCCCGGAACTATAGGGCATATTCTTCTTAAATGTTTCCTAGTGTGTTGGCAATAGTCTGTTCTACTTCCAGCATCAACTGGTGGTGTGAATGCGTGGCATCTTAGCACCTTTCTGAATCTGTTTCTCAATCTCTGTGAAATGTGGCAGAGTTGCACCACCTATATGAGTAGACAGTTGAGAAAGCTCCTGGTTTACCTGAAGTATTCGGCCCAGATCTGCTGACCGATCACGTGCTCTAAGAGCTCAATTCTCAGATGATTTCCGTGTCTTCAGTCACCCCCTACATGATCTCATCCTGGCCTGGACAGTGGCAACTTCCAAGTGTATATCATCAGATGAGGTTTTTCCCCCCTAAACTCCAGACTCCTATGCCGTTGGAGGTTCCTCTTGGAAACTATTGATTCCCTCTCCCTGAAGCTGTTCCTCCTTGAGGCTACTCCATTCCCAATAAACAAGTTACTTGCTCGGAACAATAACCACGGGGCCATCCTCAGCCAACATTCAGTCCGTTAGTAAATCATGCTGGCCACGCCTTCGAAACAAACGCAGAACCATTTCTCGCCGCCCCCATCACTTCTCACCTGGGATGCCGCAACAGCCCCTTAACCTCCCTGCGTCCACCCTTGCCCACCTGCAGGTGGGAAACCAGTGCAACCTTAAACATGCAAGTCATGAGCTGAAACTGTCTCACAAGGTTTACGTTAGACCAAGGTCCGAGAGCAAGGAATGCGCAGGAGCGTCGTGGCTCCCTGTGTCATAACCAGCAAATCTTTGCAGCTGCGGCACGGGTCGGTGGGCGGGGAGTTGGAGCCCGCGTCGTCAGAGCAGCCCGCCGCCCTCACCGCAGCCTCCGGCGTCCTAAACCTTCCCTGTCATCCGTCAAGGTCTCGGCACAGCCTCCCTCCCTCCCCTCGCTGCTACGTTCTGTATGCACTTAGGCCCTTCGGGGCAGGGAGGCCATTTTCTGCACCGACGGCTGGCCCTGGCTTCGAGGCGGGAAGATGCGAGTCTGTGGAAGGAACGGCGACGGCGACGACCGCTCCGCTAGGCAGGGCCAGCTGGGGATGTGGTTTCCGAGGGTCTCGATCGGCGGCGGGCAGCCCGGCGGTGCGCTTCTGGGTCTCTCACCCACAGCTAACCGAGCCCCTGCCCCAGGCTCCGCCCCTCCTCTCATTGGCTGACGTTTCCCAGCCCTCCTGTCCTCCCAGCCAATTGTAGGGCAAAGTCTGAGTGGGAGGCGGGACCCGGAGCGCCGGCGGATCCCGCAGGGATTCCGAGGGGGCGGGAGGACTCCGGCCCGGGGGGCACAGAGATGAGGAAACCTCCCGGTGCCTAGAAGGGCCGGAGGGTCTGGGTGGGGAGTAGGGGGTGTCGCTGACGCAGTTCCTCGTCCTCTTGGTTCCGAGAGAGGGGGCTGGCGCTTTGGGTGAGGGGTGCACCGCTCTCTGGAGCCGGGGGCTCGGGCTAGGTCCAGGGAGCGGGGCCGGGCCGGGCCGGGAACAAGGCCTCCCACGCGGACGCCGGCTGCTGAGGCGGGCGCGGCAGTTCAGGGGCTTTTGTTCTCGTTCCGCGCCACCTCTTTGTCCCGGCTGTGGGCTCCGGGCTCCGGAGCCGCCCGCTCGGACCGGGCTGTGTCCTCAGTGCCTCTAGGCTGGGGGGCCGCCGGCCGGACTCTGGCCTCCTCGAAGCTTGGCCCGGCGGCCGGAGAGAAGCGCAGACCCTCGGGCCCGGGGCTTCCTTGTCAGTTCCTTTATGCATTCGGTCAGGGATGCGCGAGGCAGAAGCGCGCCCCGGCGGGGAGGAAGCAGCGAGCCCGAAGCCTGAGTTCCTGGAGGGGGAAGACACAACACACGTTTGCAGGGAGGCCTGGCAATGCTAAGAGGGTCGCCGGAATAAAACATCCTTCCAGCGGCCCGTAGAAGTCTTAGGTCTTTCTAAAGGCCCTCGACGCTGCCCAGTTCCAGGCTGGACCCCCGTGTGCGGTCTTGCATAGAACTTCCCAGGAAGTGTGCACTTTGCACATTTTGAGGGGAGTGGAGGCTCTCAGATGTCAGCCGAATAGGGTGGAAGGGAGTGATCGTGGCGCCGGGGCCTGAGGACTGCCTCCCTACAGGAAGCTGGTCCCTCACTCAGCCAGGGGCATTGGGCCCGTTAGTCCATCGCTGGGAGCCTCACGTCCTTGTCTTTAAAATGAGCATGATCATCCTTACTGCTCTCAGTTCCGTTTTGCAGATTTCCCCAGGATGGGACACTGCCCTGAGTGTCCACTGGGGTTGAGGTCTTAGAAGACGCTGTCATTTCCCTCTGTTTACAGTGATTGGAGACCCCATTAGGAGGAGACCAGGCAAAAAATCTGTGCTGGGCAGATCCCTGGGAGTGAAGCTGCTGTGCACAGAGTGAGGGTGAGTCCCTTCCTTCTGCCTTGGGCAGGTGGAACCCAGACTGTGGCACAGGAATCCTGCCCGCTAAGGGATGTGGGGCCCAGGGTTGAAAGGGAGCATTTCTTGATGGTTAATAGACGGGAAGAAAAAAAGTGTGGAAGTGATAGGAGGGCCTCTGGATTTGTGGGGTGGAAGGAGGGGTGATGTAGCAGTAACTCAAATTTGATGGTCATGGGACTTGGATTGATTGCCAGCTCTCCTGTAAGTTCTGTGCATTTGAGAGTAGGTGGTCTGAGAGGTCCCTTCCAGCTGTGATGTTCAAAGAGCCTCTGAACAGTGGGCCTGGGTCAGTCTCTTAGGAAACTGAGGCCCTTGGATGTCCCCACCGAGTCAGAATCGCCAGGAATGCATGTCCACTGTTGTGGTATTTGTCAGATAATACGAAACCCAAAGAGGATGACCAGGCAGAGGAGTGGTGGGGGTGGTGATGTGCCGAAGATTCACCATCCCCAACGGGGAGCACTCTGGATGTTAGATACAATCCTGAACTTGTTTGGTACATTTCAAGTCGCCTAACATTTGCTGTCCCCTCTTTGTGCCAGACACAGTGCGGTATCCACAGGTCAGGATCATGGGCCCTGCTTCCCGGGAGCTTAGAGCTTAACGTGTACATGTGAGAAGGGACACAGCAATCCTAGTGCAAGGCCAGCTCCACAGATTTGCTGTGTGATTTTTGGGGGGTAAAGAGGCTGTTGTATTTATAGTCAGTTACAATCAGCTTTTCCCATTATTCTTGTTTTATTCTTAAGGCCTATGCCTTTCTCTCTCTCAAAGTAGGCAGTCCCTTGCTATTTTCTTGTTGTTGTTTTTTTTTTTTTTTCTCCCTTCACTTCCCACATTTCACTCATTTGTCTCTCCAATTTATTTTCAGGTATTTCCTGTTTATCCTCACTCCACTGCAGTAACCAAGAACCATGTGGCCATTACTCAGAGGGACCTGAACAAGCCAGTGATATTGGCAGAGGACAGGAACACGGCCTCTCGGGGTAAAGCCGCTTTCTCTCTTTATCGCTCTCTGCTCACTCTGGTGCAGGCGCTGTCCTCTCCACCCCCACCCCTACCACCGCTCTTTCTGGGAGAGTACTCTGCCCTTTGTGTCTCACAGCCTGAAGTGGACGGGCCTGGGATCCGAAGAGCCTGGGCGATTTGTGGGTTGGTGATCTACGTCCTCATTCAATTACTGACCATCTGAGCCTGCCCCTTTGTGCACGGTTGCCTAGAAACCACGAGTGTCTGGCTTCACGTTTCCCTCTGCTTCTCTAGCGGAGACCCCACCTCCCTAATGCCTGGCCATTCTTGGGGATTTCGGAGGGAATTTTCCTTTTGGTCAAGCAGAACAGCAAATGGTTGGGTTTCCTTTCCATGAACCTCTCCTCAGCCTGGCCCTCCCCAGTCCCCTGTTCAGGCCTGCTTCCTCCTCGCAGCTTCCGACACAGCACACGTCCTGTGCCTTTCTCCTGCTCCCTGCTTCTCACTCTAACCCAGTCTCACTCTAACCCAGCTCATGCATTTTGTGACCCCTCTGTCATCTGTCATACTGTCCTCATATTTGCATTCCTGACATTCCTTCCCATGTCTAAAGTATCTCTCATGCCCCACCTCGCTTAGTTACACCATCATTCTTCATACCCACTTGTGGATCTGATGACCTTGCATTGCTTCTGTCAGTCATATATCCATTCTGATGTACGTGGGTACTTTCTTGGACATAGCTGAATTTCATTGTTGGGTCTTGCTATCTCAATCATTGTTTACTGATTCAACAAACACTTGTAGACTTCTATAAAATGCTAGGCTGAATAATGTTCACCCATACTGCATTCCTGAAGTTGTCTGCCAACTCATTCCCCTTCCTCCAGTCCCCCTCCACCTCCATCCCTCCCCAAACCAAACCATCAGCCTGATCTTAAAGCACTCTCCTAATTTCACTTTAGGATAGACTGATACAAAATTTGTTGTACAAACTGGGATACTTTTCTAAGTTAAGGGGGACATTATTAATTTTGATACTGGGATAGCAGGTATAAGCCAGCACTATTCTGGAAAATCAGAACATGTGATTACACTACTCCTAGGTGGCACCTCTTAGACTCTTTTCATTTTCCTCAGTTTACTCCCCATGGGATACACCAATTGCCTCTCTCTTCTGTTTTCCACTTCCTGAAGCTAAAAAACAAATAAATATTAGCAGAGATGACTGAGGGTGGGGTATATGGGATTAAAGGAAATGAATAGCAATGTTTGAAAAATTATATTGAGGGGGTGCCATTGTGTTTCAGCTGGTTGAATTGTTGCTTGCAATGCCAGCTTCCCATATCAGAGTGCCAGTCCTCACTATTCCACTTATGATCCAGCTTCCTGCTAATGCACTTGGGAAAGCAGCAGAAGGTGGTCCAAGTCCTTGGGCCCCTGCCACCTGTGTGGAAGACTGGGATTGGAGTTCTTGACTCCTGGCTTTGGTCTGGTTAGACCCGGCTGTTGCAGTAATTTTGGAGAGTGAACCAGCAGCTGGAATATCTTTCTCTCTGTGTATCTCCCCTTCTCTCTCTCTCACTGTGGCTGCCAAATAAATAAATCTTAAAAAAGAAAAACTATATTGACAAGTGCAAAAGAGAAGAAAACTAACAGGAGAGAAAATATCAAAGTAGAAAAAAGAACATAGAGTGGGGAAAGTTAAGGGCAGATGTCACTCTTGTGTTTAGAGCTTGTCTCCTGTGTACCATCAAGTTCTATACCTCTTTGTTTTGCCTTGTAATTTCAGTGTTCTGGCTGGACTCACTTCAGGTAACTTGATTCTTTCATTTGTTCATTCAATGATGAGAAAAATCTGAGTGCTTACTACGTGCCTGGAACTGTTGTAGGTGCTGGGAATCAGTGGTGAACAGAATCTGCCAGCGTGGAACTTTTTTTTTGTTTTTAAAGATTTATTTTATGTTTGAAATTTAAAGATTTATTTTATATTTGAAAGAGTTACAGAGAGGGGTAAAGCCAGAGAGAGAAAAAAGAGAGAGAGAGCTTCCATCTACTGGCTCACTCCCAAATGGCCGCAACGGCCAGTGCTGAGCTGATCCAAAGCCAGGAGCCAGAAGCTTCTTCCAGGTCTCCCACATGAGTACAGGGGCCCAAGGACTTGGGCCATCTTCTACTGCCTTCCCAGGCCATAGCAGAGAGCTAGATCAGAAGTGGAGCAGCCGGGGCTTTAACCTGCTGTACCACTGTGCCACAGCACCAGCCCCCCCCCCCCCCCCAGCATGGAGCTTAGACTATATTATGAACTCCCACTTTTTTAAAGACAACTTCCTTTTTTATTTTTAATTTATTTTCATCTTACTTGAAAGGCAGAGAAGTGAGAGGGTAGGAAAGAGACAGCTGAAGAGAGATCGTCCATCTGCAGGTTCATTCCCCAAATACCCACAATGTCCAGGGTTAGGCTGAGCCTGAGTCTCCCAGAGGGTGGCAGGGACCCAAGTACTTGGGCCATCACCTGCTGCCTCCCAAGGTTTGCATTATCAGGAAGCTAGATCAGAAGTAGAGTAGGGGGCCGTCACTGTGGCATAGTAGGTTAAGCCTCTGCCTGTGGCACCAGCATCCCATATGGACACCAGTTTGAATCCTGATTGCTCCATTTTTGATCCATCTCCCTGCCGATGGCCTGGGAAAGCAGTAGAAGATGGCCTGGGTGCCTGGGCCCCTGCACCCATGTGGAAGAGATCTGGAAGGCAGTCCAGGCTCCTGGCTTCAGATCAGCCCAGCTCTGGCTGTTGTCACCATTTGGGGAGTGAACCAGCAGATGGAAGATCTATCTATATCTCTCTCTCTCTGTAACTCTGCCTATGAATGAATGAATGAATGAGAAGAAGTGGAGTAGCCAGGGCTCAAACTGAGAACTCTGAGAGGGATGTGAGCATCTCAAGTGGCAACCTAACAGGTTCATTAAACACCCAGGCTTCCCACTTGTTTTTAAGTACACCAACACTATGCCACCTTCCTTTTGAGAAAACAGTCACTGCTCATTTTCTGCAGCTTAGCCTGAATTCTGAGTTTTCCCCAGCATCCCCAAGCCCCAGTAATTAATTGCTCCTCCCTTCTCTAGCCATTCTCTACTTCATATCCTGCTTGGGTGATTTGCGAATTTGTAACTTCTCTTTATTATTTTGTCATACTACTCCATTGTATGTTCCTTAAAAGTAGGTATATTTCATGCTTGTATTAGTCTGCTCAGGCTGTCATAACAAAATACCATAGACCAGATGCCATAGATGACAGAAATGTATTTTCTCACAGTTCCGGAAGCTGTGAGTACGAGATTGGGGTGATCAGCCAATTCTGTTAATGTTGGGGGCTCTCGCCTCGGTGTGAGGATGCCCACCTTCTTGCTGTGTGTTCCCGTTACCTTTGCTTGCATACATACAAGGAGAGTGAGAGCTGTCTCGTGCCTCCTCATGTTGGACCAGTGCCCGTCCTTATTACCTGTAAGGAGATATTCAGGGCTGTCCCCAAATACAAGCACATTGGACGTTAGGACTTCAACATAAGAATTTTAAAGAGCCACAACATTCAGTTTGTAGCTGTGCTTTTTTAAATATTCCCTGTTGGGCCCAAGACAGGGTATGTACAGAACAGGGTACCAGATAATTTTTTAAGGAATGCACAAAGAAAAGAGAAGTTTCAGACAAGATTAGAAATGGAAAAGGATATCCGAGAGAGCCATCTGTCTGCTCAGAAAAGTCTGTTCCATCTGCCCTGCAGCCCCTGGCTTCTCATCGAGTTTCCTTCACCTGCTTCATCTTCCATGAGGAGAAGTAGCAGCAGCTGAAAGAGTGAGCTCAGGACCTTGTCAAGAATCCACCTCCCCCTCCATCCTTTCTGCTGACCCTCCATCTCTTGGGCATCAGTCTGTACATGGTTTGCACCTGTCCTCCTGAGCCGTGAATTCCAGCCTTTGCAGTTCCCTTCTTGTGGGTCTTGAACTCTCATTGGAAATATCCCTCCTCCAGAGAGCATGGCTCAGTTTGTCAGAAAGCTGTGAGACAAAGGAAAATAGTGGTTAAACGTCAAGGAACAACAGCAATGTCTACTACTAGCAAAGTGGCAGGTAACATAAGGAATTTAACTAGTGATGTGTTTGTAGCCATAAAATGATCCAATGAAGATTAAAGAGCAATATGGAAAAATACTTTAAAAAATTAAATGGGAGAGGGACTGGGGAGATGTTGGTCA